>NC_057806.1:388642615-388825998 GCF_018294505.1 Triticum aestivum | reverse complement strand
TTTGCGCGTATACCCCCCAATAATACAATTGCCACTGTTATAAATTTTGTAAACCTCATATTTTAATATATGTGGCTAATATGTCTTAGATGCTCACCTAGTTTGTAACACCTTCTTTTCTTCTAATTAAAGGCGACCTGAGATTACTTTTGCTTTTGCAAAGTACTTTACTACTTAGAATGAAAATATTATTTTATTCCCCGCAAAAAAGAGAAAATATATCATTTATGCAGATGCCACACGACATATTTCTAACACTATAAAAAAAAGGGAGTCCTAAGGGTAAACAATATACTCAATAGTCAAATTTACAAGGGTCCAATTTTATTACTGAGCCCTCGAATGAGAAATAGAATTACCATTCACATCAAATGAAACCCACAAACTCATACACTTATGGTTCACATGAGTGCACATAGTAATAAAAGGTACTCCCGCTATTCGTAAATACTCCTACATGTCGTTTTGGACATCTGGTCAGGTAAATGTCACTTGCATATATTATTAAAAAATTAAATCATTTTCATGAAAAATCTAATTTTAAATGTAGAATTAATTTTTAAAACGTTTTAATTTTCGAAGTTACACAGCTTACTACACTAACTTTGTAGAACAACATGTATAATAACCGAGGTAAAATCGTGGTACATCTAGCAATTCACCATGGGTGTCTCTTCACTTTCTCTCTCCTCATCATCCATCCCTGGGCTGGAGAGCAAAAGCGGCACGCGCATACACACCCCCACCTCCCTCCCTTTCTCTCTCCCCCCACCAGCTAGAGAGAGAGAGAGAGAGAGAGAGAGCGAGAGGCAAGCTGCCCTGCCGACCGCCGCCGCTGCCGACGCGATGGCCCGCCTGTTCCGCGACCCCCGCCGCGACTCCGCCTCCTCCTCCTCCAATGGCTTCGCGCCCCCGGCCGCGTCGCCCGCCGCCTCCGCGCTCCCGTCGCCGTTCTCCGACCTCGGCGTGCAGCTCTCCCCGGCCGAGCTCCGCGAGACCGCCTACGAGGTCCTCGTCGCCGCGTCCCGCACCACCGGCGGCAAGCCCCTCACCTACATCCCCCAGGCGGGCCCCGCCTCCCCGGCCTCGGCCTCCTCGGCGTCCTCCGCCAACAGCTCCTCCTCCTCGCTCCAGCGCTCGCTCACCTCGGCCGCCGCCAGCAAGATGAAGAAGGCGCTCGGGCTCAAGTCCTCGGCCTCGTCCAAGGGGGGCAGCCCGGGGAGCGGCGGCGCCGGGGTCAAGGCGGCCCCGCGGCGGCCGGCGACGGTCGGGGAGCTGATGCGGGCGCAGATGCGCGTGTCGGAGCCCGCCGACGCCAGGATCCGGAGGGGCCTCCTCCGCATCGCCGCGGGTCAGGTAGGATCTCTCAGTTGGTTGCGGTTGTTAGCGCGTCAATCCGTGGGATTCGAGCTGAAATGCAGCTTAAAGTTTGCTCATTTGATCGCCATTTTCGTGCTTGCTTGAATTCCGTGTCGGCAGATTGTGGTAGATCTGGGGTGGGTTCAGCGTGCCGCGGCAAAAGCATAGAAAATTTGATCTTCGCTTTGGTTCTACTAGTTTAGTTAGTGTTCTTCGCAGTTAGTTGGAGGGCTCGATAAAGTTCAAATTTACCTGAAAACATGCTTATTTTCTCACTTTCTATTTTTGGTTTTCCGTATCTCAAGTTGAGTTGAAATACAACTGGCGAGTGTGCGAGCCTTTTCTCGAGGGGTGTGAAAATAGTTTTCTTTCCTTTTTTTTAGCTTGAATCTCATAATTGTCGGCTGAAATGGAATAATTCACTTTCCCGTGCATCATTTGATCGTACCATTGATTATATAATAGGATTTTTAATTATATAATTAGTGGGAACCAGAAACCGTGGTAAGTTGCATGATTCTTATCTTGATACCGGGTTTTGCTTCAGTGACGAAGTGCTGTGGAAGTAAGGGGAGGAAATGGGAAAATATACCACAAAAGTGGAGAAATCAATGACATGGATGCTAATCCAGTCCACCATGCAAAGAGCAGTGTATATTAATTGCATCAATGAGGATAAGAAGTTGATGATATACAATAGAACTTCTAACAACTTGCTGAACTATCATTTGCTTTTAGAAGATCGAGGGAAAAAATGTTTGGGGTGAGCTATTACTTATGTCAGTTCCAACAAGTTATTAACTTGACATGCCACTGCAAAATTGCATTTTGCTCTTGCGCCAACAAGAAACAAATAAGCCTCCTCTTTCGCCGTTCTTGCAAGGAATGGAGACAGTATAATGACTCATGACAATGAATTTGACTGCATCCATGAGCATTTCTGTGAGTGCAGAGGTGTGCGTTAGGACTTGTGGAGTAGGTTAAAGAAAATGAAGTGTCATTGGATTGGCTGAATAAGAGGGTGTAATTATGACTGGGTTTTCTTGATACAAACTACACCTTGAGCTTCCTTGGCAACTTGAATTGTATTGGCATTCTGGCAATGCATTAGCAGTGTAGCTTTAGCTGTAGAACTTTGGTTTAATGGATGCATTTCTAGCAATGCTTCTGACATTTTTTTGCTTGGTTGATTCATGAACATGTGAACCGTTGCACACACTAACATCTTCTTTAGTGCTCACATCCATCTCGGTGAACTTCTTTGGAATGCTTGTTTTGGACTTCAGGTTGATGTCAACATGCTAAACATGAACTTTATGTCTATATATGTATGTATACAACCTAATAGTATGTCATCTGCTGCTTCACATTCCTGTAGAGAATAAATTCAGATAAGATTTTTTAGCTAAGATAGTGGAGTCTCTATTGTTTTGATGGTCCTACTAAATCCATGTAAACATTGATGAAATTAATGTCCATTTCTGTAGTCATGTAGAACTTGTGTATACTTACTTTGAACTCCAATTTTCTTGGCAGCTTGGCAGGCGCGCGGAAGCTATGGTTTTACCCTTGGAATTCCTGCAGCAGTTCAAGGCATCAGATTTCCCTGATCTTCAAGAACACGACGCATGGCAGGGCAGGAACTTAAAGCTTATTGAGGCTGGTTTGCTTGTTCACCCGTTTGTTCCGCTGAACAAATCAGACAGTTCTGCACAACGGCTGAAGCAAATCATACGTGGAGCATATGATAGGCCACTTGAAACTGGGAAAAACTCAGAGTCAATGCAGGTCTTACGCACTGCTGTCACGTCCCTTGCTGGAAGGTCCCATGATGGAACTTCTGATGGATGCCACTGGGCAGATGGTTTCCCCTTGAATCTCCATCTTTACCAAATGTTGGTAGAAGCTTGCTTTGATAGTGATGATAGCACTGTGGTTGACGAGATTGATGAGGTGATTGAGCTCTTGAAGAAGACTTGGGTTATTCTTGGAATTAACCAGATGCTTCATAATCTTTGCTTCGCTTGGGCACTGTTCAATCATTTTGTTATGTCAGGCCAAGTTGATATCGAGCTGCTTTCTGCTGCTGAGAATCAGTTGGTTGAAGTTGCAAAGGATGCCAAAACCACCAAGGATCCAAATTACTGTAAAGTATTGAGTTCAACATTAAGCTCGATAATGGGCTGGACAGAAAAAAGACTTCTGGCGTACCATGAAACATTTAATACAAGTAACATCGAGTCCATGCAAGGTATTGTCTCAATTGGAGTGACAGCTGCAAAGGTGCTTGTTGAAGATATATCCCATGAATACCGCCGTAGGAGGAAAGAAGAGACTGATGTAGCTCGAAGTAGGATAGAAACATATGTAAGGTCTTCACTCCGTACAGCTTTTGCTCAAGTAAGTCCCCTTCCGCTGAAAACTATGCCTTTACCTCGTTTGCTGAAAATGTCCAGTTGCTTCATTAATTATTTTGATTATGTCAACCGCGTCACTGTTCATGCTAGTGCTATTTTGGCAACAAAACTTTTAGAAGTACATTCCTGGTACCTAATCCCCAAGAAATTATTTTGCTGAAACCCAAACAGTACATTTAATAATCTTTTCTTACTAGACAATTTGAGCTGCAAATCTTACAGAAATGTATGTGACACACCTTTCACCTGTACAGAGAATGGAAGAAGCAGATTCAAAGCGATCATCAAGGAACCCTACCCCAGTTATGTCTATCCTTGCAAAGGACATTGGTGACCTAGCAATTAAGGAGAAAAATCTGTACAGTCCAATATTGAAGACATGGCATCCCCTCGCTTCAGGTGTTGCTGTTGCAACGCTTCATTCATGTTATGGAAGTGAGCTGAAGCAGTTCATAGCTGGGCTTACAGAGTTAACCCCGGAGACAGTTCAAGTGCTCAAGTCTGCAGACAAATTAGAAAAGGATCTCGTTAATATTGCTGTCGAAGATTCTGTGGATAGTGATGATGGAGGCAAGTCATTAATCAGAGAGATGCCACCATATGAAGCTGAAAATGCAATTGCTAATCTTGTGAAACTGTGGATAAAAGAAAGGGTGGATAGACTCAAGGGATGGGTTGACCGGAATCTGAAGCAAGAGGTGCTGTTATTTTGCTTTACTGCCATGTCTTATTTTCCCAGTATAAATAGAAACCTTCATAGTTTAGTACTTGATGTTGCATGATGTTATGGCTTGCAAGATTAAGTTACTCTATATCTGCATATGGCTAGTGTTCATGTGGCTAGTTTTCAGTTCGCTGTCAAAAATAAAATAAAATCATGCCACCATATTAGTTTTGTTCCGTCTAGTTGGCACAATAAGAGCTGTGTGTACAAACCCAAGCAATATATTGACTCATGCGTCTTGAGTCTGAACGATCCCTATGTGAGGATTATGCCAACACAATTTGTTGCTCTATAGAAACAATTTTCACAGTAGCAGTTCTGTTAGGTTTAGCTTAAAACATGTGCCTAGTCTAAGTTTTCTGTTCCACTAAGCCTGGCAATATCTTCTATGCAGACATGGAGTCCAGGTGCCAACAGAGATAACTTTGCTCCCTCGTCTGTGGAGATGCTTCGGATTATTGGGGAAACACTGGATGCATTTTTCGAATTGCCCATACCAATGCATCCAGCTCTTCTTCCTGATCTGACAGCAGGTCTGGATAGAAGCTTACAGCTTTATGTGTCTAAAGCAAAATCTGGCTGTGGTAAGTACTACGTACACAAAAGATGGAATCGTTTTCTGTAACTTGGTGTTTGGATGCTGAGTAAAATTTCCCTCTGATTTAATTACAGGGTCAAGGAGTTCTTTTATGCCCGAACTGCCTCCACTAACACGATGTGAGGTTGGCTCTAAACTACTATTCAAGAAAAAGGAGAAGCCACAGAATCCACAGCATCGAGGACCACAGAATGGAGCAACCAATGGAACTGACCCCTTGGGCCTTCCTCAACTTTGTGTGCGCCTGAATACACTTCAGTACATCCGAAGCGAGCTGGAGAACCTAGAGAAGAAGATTAAAACATGCTTGCGGAACGTCGAGTCAGCTCAGGCAGATATTACTAATGGATTGGAGTTCAAGTTTGAACTTTGTCAGGCGGCCTGTCAAGAAGGTATACAACACTTGTGTGAGACGACTGCTTACAAGGTCACCTTTTTCGACTTGGGCCATATTCTGTGGGACACCCTCTACATCGCTGATATTGCATCGAGCAGGGTGGACTTATTGTTGAGAGAGCTTGATCCTATCCTGGAGACAATATCAGGTACGGTGCACATCAAGGTGCGGAACCGTGCCATAACGGCATTGATGAAAGCCACATTCGACGGCTTCTTGCTGGTTATCCTTGCTGGTGGGCCTCTGCGTGCTTTTACCCGGCAGGACTCTCAGATAATAGAGGGCGACTTCAGGTCCCTCAGAGACCTGTTTCTGGCCGACGGAGATGGTTTGCCGGAGGAGCTGGTCGACAAGGCGTCCTCCCAGGTAAAGAATGTCCTGCCCCTCCTACGAACAGACTCGGAAGGCCTCATCGAGCGGTTCAAACGACTGATTGCCGATTCGGATCAAAGCCGAACTGCCTCCAGGGGCAAGTTGCCGATGCCAACGACTACAGGCCACTGGAGTCCAAATGATGCGAACACGGTCCTGCGGGTCCTGTGCTACCGGCACGAGGAGGCGGCTACAAGGTTCCTCAAGAAAACCTATGGCCTTCCCAAGAAGCTTTGACGCATGGGATGACAGCTCATGACACACAGGTTGTACATTTCCAGCCGCCGCCGCTATCTATCACAACAGATATTTGCTCGGGATAATGTATTCGGTATGGCACGACCCTGCGAGTAACACCATTGTAAAGGTTCCACAGAGGGGAGGGGGTTTTGTTTTTCTTTTCTCACCCTTTTTTGGAGGGTGGGGGTATTTGTTGATTATTATTTGTATACATGTTTCTCTGACCCAGTTCTTTTGCTGATGTTAGCCTTTGTGCGCCCGTGTTTGTAACAGATATATCTCGATTCCGTTTTACTAGTTTGCAACAGGTATATCCATTCATCTTTGTGAATAAGTTATGTGTTTTGTGTTGGCATGGCCCCGTTCGTTTGGCGCTCGTTTTAGCTTGCTGTATGCAATGCACTGCGTTTTGGCATTTCATTGGTTCTTGGCTCCTCGCTCTCCTGTTTGTAAAACTCTGTGTTGTAGATGTTCTTGGTTAAGGAGAACCAACATGTGGTTGGTTGATCAGTAGGGCAGTACTATCAGGGTTCAAACCCTAGGTTTTTACGCTTTGGTGCCTCATAATGGTGGAATATTCATTCAGTGGGAGGTGATGTTCTTGTCGATAGCGAGGTGTCCATGATGACTTTGTCAACCTCAAGACTTGTTGGCTTAGTTTTTTGGATGTGTTTATAGGGATTAGGTGTTGTAACCGCAATAATTTAAAGTTTTCATATAAGCACAAGGGGTAACAATCTTGCAAATTTATATGCATTGTAACCGCAGGGCGCAGGCTATAACTTTAAAGGGCAGCCCCAGTGCATGTAGCTCCCGCTTGCGTAGGCTATAACTTTGAGCAACTAAATTTGGATTGACCCGCTTGTTTCGGTGGGCTGACGGTGACCGGCTCCCCTAGCCCAATTTTTTTTGTGAAGCAGACCTAGAAGTCATCGACCTTGAAATTATGGGCCGGATCAGTGTCCCAATGAGTAACGTTCGTCCATTCCCATCATGGCATGTCATTCAAACGGTGAAGCTCATAGTTTAGCTAAGCATGCACTCTCTCTCGGTGCGAGGCGCCACATGTAGTTGGCTAAGCCTCATAATCCGAATTGTATCCCACTCCATATGGATTATGATCAATAAAGCTTAGCTTTGTCTAAAAAAAAGATTTGCCATGAATGTTTATTAGGAAGATACTAACATGTCTGTGTAAAATTTTGGTCAGAAACGCTGCATGTTTCTAGCGCACAATTTGTTTTCGAGTGGAAGTATTAGAAAAATGTGTTTGGTTGGATGTCTGGGCCTGAGAAAAACGTAGACTCAACAAAACATGTATTCAAAATAAGAAAACACGGTTTGGATGTCTGGACCAGGCAGTTTGCCAACTCGCTCCCCGCAGCTTCCAGCAAGGATCCAGCCGTTCGTTTGAGTTGACGCAGTGACTCCGGGTCCACGGGTCCACGACGCCGCCATCGCCAGACCCGCCGCCCCGCCATGGACCGCGACGCGCTCCGCATGGTCTGCTCGCCCCAGTTCTGGCGCATGGGCGTCCTGTGGACCCTCTCCCTCCTCTACTCCTACCTCCTCCTCTTCCTCCGTGGCCGGACCGCCGCCCCTCGCCGCCGGGAAGACGTAGGTCGCGGCGGCCGTCCCATCTGCGTGGTCACCGGGGTAATCTGGAACTGCCCTACCAGTCACGCCCGCCTATTTTATCGTATTTTACTGTACTGTTTTCCATGGTGCGCGGCCTTCTCACGGTGCTCCGTCCATGGCGCGTGCTCGCAGGCGACGTCGGGGCTCGGCCGGGCGGCTGCGGCGGCGCTGGCACGGGAGGGATACCATGTCGTGCTCGGTGAGTCGCGCGTGTCTTGTCGTGCTCGTGCGGGCATTTCGTCGAGCACTTGGCGCGCCTGGTCTCGTGCAAAATAGAGTGCCCTTTGTTGAACGCTATATATCTGACATTCGATGAATCTGCAAACGCGGATGTCATGTTTCATGTCATTATTCACCACCTGCTATACAGATAAATTGATTCTCTGCTGCATCTTGAATTCTCGATTAGGTTCATGTTCATTCTTTATTTTGTCCTTGCTGTGGGACTTGTATTCAGCGGACTAAAATGATACATGTTCTATTTTGCCTCAGCTGGGCGTTCTGCGCAATTGCTGAGTGAGGTATTGTTTGCCGCTTCGGTTGGGTGTCTGTTTGCTTCTGTTTGCCATTATCATCACTGCTGCACTCTATGTAAAACCAGACTGCTAAAGAAATTCATAGGCAACAGCCGGATGCCTGTCTTGAAGCCTTTCAAGTGGACTTGTCATCCCACAGGTCAATTAAGAAGTTTGAAGCTTCGCTCAATCAGTGGATTCGGGATTCGAATCTGGAGCCTTCCATTCAGCTTTTGATTAATAATGCTGGGATGCTTGCAAAATCACACAGAGTTACTGAGGATGGGATTGATGAGTACGTGCTTTCCTTGGAATTATTCTTGTGAAAGAATTATGTGGCTTCAAACCACATGTTCTCTTAATATCAGCATTATGCTTTCTTTTATCTAGCCAATTCTCTAAGTGAACCTTAATGTATGTGACTTTCAGAGTGATGCAGACAAACTACATTGGTCCATTTATCCTGACCAGCATTCTTTTACCACTGCTGAAGAACAGCCTGGTACCTTCCCGGGTGGTTAATCTAACATCTTTCACACACAGATGTGGTAAGTTTGAAGTTTTTCCTATTGTATATAGTACACCAACTGTACGAACTTTTTCTCAACCTATTTTGAACTATTGTTGCGGACATTGCCACATTATGTAAATTTTTGTATTTCATATATTAGTTTGCATCTATCTGACATAGAACTGGACATTGGTCAGGTGTCTAGGTGCGTGAGTGCATGCCAAGCCCACCTATCTGTTTATTTTGTTTGCATCTATCTGTTGAATTATGTTGCCACTCCCTATGGATTTCTTGGTTGTAGTAGCTCCATTGCCAAAATGTAGTGGACCACATATTTCCCTGTTGCGTCTATTTTGAATCTGGTATACTATGTGTACTATTTGCTCTTGCAGCTGGTCACATCGTACCACCATTCTAACAGTTTCCCTCTCCCCGTACACATTCTCTTTGATTAACACGTGCAATTATTATATCTCCAGTGTCAGAAATTGATGTGTCCGAGGAGGCACTGCAAGGAGTGAAGTTTGGTCAGCATTCAGTTGGGGGAAGTTACCCCTTAGCTAGTACTTACGAGTATACCAAATGTACGCCTCTTGCTTTAGTATTCACTTCATGCAGCTCTTATCTACAGAATCTATCTGTCTCATTTTTTCCCATTGCAGTTTGTTTACTTATGTTCTCATATGAACTTCATCGACAACTTCACATCTCTTCTGGTATCTCTGTCATGTATGTGCCATTTAGTCCTGTCGTGTGTTTTCCCCTTCCATTTATTCTTCATGCAGTCGTATTTGATTCACATGATGAGATGTGTAGCAGCGCTTTTTGCCCATTGCCCACCAAGTAAACCTCTACTAAAACATGTCTGACCCAAATGTCAAAGTCCTTGCAAAATTATGTTCTTCTGTAGTTCTGTTGTCTTTTCCTTTTTACCGAAACTCGTTAATTATCTTTGGTACAAGGATGGATTTCGAAGGCTCATCTCTCTGTCGTGCTATGCTACCTTAAGCCCTTTTAGTTGTTTTATCATTTGAGTTTGTTTATTCTCGTGTTTAAAGTCTTAAATTTCATGCTTATAGGGCTGCGGATCCAGGTGTGGTAGAAACACGCATCATGCGGGAGCTCCCTCCATGCCTTTCTCGGTTCGCGTTCTTTATTCTGCGCACCCTGAATCTCCTACAGCAGCCAGATACGGGGATTGATGCTGTCCTTGACGCAGCCTTGGCGCCGCGGGTAACCTTCCTGTCAAAACCCTCTCAAAGCTTCTGCCATTTCGCAATGAAAAAAAAGATGCATCAACGTCTAGTACCATCTCTGAGTTTTAGTTGTTATATCGCAGGAAGCATCTGGGAAGTATTTTTTTGGAGGGAAGGGAAGAACCATCAGGTCTTCCGTGCTGTCCTATGACATCGAGATAGCCAAGAAGCTGTGGGCAGCATCTTCAGCGTTGCTCCGGGAACTGCGGCTTAGAGACTGTGAATCGAGGACTGGTTGAACCAGCTTGTAAATTTGACATCGTTAGAGCATCTCTAGCAGTCCCTTCAGGAACATCTGATAAAATTGGAACGATACAGAGAGCATCTCTAGCAGATCCCCTAAAAGTCATATTTGAGGGATTTTTTGGGGTTTTGGGGAATTAAGCCTTATCTAACAAATCCTATATTTCCTAAAAAATATATAAGGAATTAAGACACTTCCTGGAAACGGATTCAATACCGAGAGTGATTTCTCTCCACGATACCAAGCTCCAGACCAACATTTTCCTCTTGAAATCGCTCGCCCCGTGAAACATACATACCGGCTTGCTCAACATACATACCGGCTTGCTCACAGTGAAAAAGAAACAACGACAAAGGAGTGACCTCTAGGAGCTCGACCACGACGGTTCTTCCTCTCCCCGCTCGCCATCATCTCCGCTAATCGTTTCCTGCTCGGTGCTCGCCACCGCTGCCCCTCCTCTCCCGCTCGCAACTGTTGCCCCTGCCTGAATCCCAATTCTTTTTGTCGATACCCAATTCATCAACAGAACATCCAGACGTGAAATTGGTATTGCCTCCTTTGTTGAATTTCATGTGCAAGCAAACAATAGATTTGGTATTGTAGCATATTTCCGAAACAACACTGATTTGGTATTAGACCCAATGTAGTTCAGAGGCTCTCAATACATACATACAAACGGAGCGTGAATGTCATTGCATATCTGAGTGTTTTGGCCCTTAGCTGTTCACGGTACCAGCCTTGAATCAATCGACACATTGTAGCTTTTGATGCGGTAGTGATTGACACTGATTTGTACCAAGCACCTGCCCTTGTGCTCTTGCTCATATTGGGTGCTTCTTCATATTAATATTGTTTAAAATTGACTTAATTTTTTCAAACTCCAAAGTAAAAATTAGATACTAAATTCATTGGGATATCCTCCTATGTGGGCTATGAGGAGATGATCATTTGAAGACTTTTAGGCAGCCCAAAGAGGTGCAAAAGCCCACTACCTATTAGGATTATGACTAGGGTCATTTTCTGAAGGAAATATGTCCTAGAGGCAATAATAAAGTTGTTATTTTATATTTCCTTATTCATGATAAAGGTTTATTATTAATGCTAGAATTGTATTGATCGGAAACTTAAATACATGTGTGAATACATAAACAAATACCGTGTCCCTAGTAAGCCTCTACTAGACTAGGTCGTTGATCGAAGATGGTTAAGGTTTCCTAACCATAGACATGTCTTGTCATTTGATAACGAGATCACATCATTAGGAGAATGATGTGATAGACAAGACCCATCCGTTAGCTTAGCATATTGATCGTTCAGTTTATTGCTATTGCTTTCTTCATGTCAAATACATATTCCTCCGACTATGAGATTATGCAACTCCCGGATACTGGAGGAATACCTTGTGTACTATCAAACGTCACAACGTAACTGGGTGGTCATAAATATGCTCTACAGGTATCTCCGAAGGTGTTTGTTGAGTTGGCATAGATCGAGATTATGATTTGTCACTCCGAGTATCGAAGAGGTATCTCTGGGCCCTCTCGGTAATACACATCATAAGCTTGCAAGCAAATGACTAAGGAATTAGTTACGGATGATGTGTTACAGAACAAGTAAAGAGACTTTCCGGTAATGAGATTGAACTAGGTATGAAGATACCGACGATCGAATCTCGGGCAAGTAACATACCGATGGACAAAGGGAATTACGTATGTTGTCATAACGGTTCGACCGATAAAGATATTCGTAGAATATGTAGGAGCCAATATGGGCATCCAGGTTCCGCTATTGGTTATTAATCGGAGAGGTGTCTCGGTCATGTCTACATAGTTCTCGAACCCGTAAGATCCGCACGCTTAACGTTCATTGACGATATAGTGTTATATGAGTTATATGATTTGGCGACCGAATGTTGTTAGAAGTCCTGAATGAGATCACGGACATGACGAGGAGTCTCGAAATGGTCGAGAGGTAAAGATTTATATATATGACAATGGTACTCGGACACCGGAAGTGTTTCAGAGGGTACCAGGTAATTATCGTGTCACCGAAAGGAGTTTCGGGCATCCCCGGCAAAGTTATGGGCCTTATGGGACAAGTGAGAGAACACACAAGCCCACAAGGGGCTGGTGCACCCTCTATAGGGGCCGACCCTATGGGGAGGGAAAGGAAAGGGAGGAGGAAAGGAAAGTGTGGACTTGGACTTCCACTTCCTCCCCTCTCCCCCTCTTTCCTTTTCCCCTTGTCCATACAAGGAAAGGGGGGTGCAGGAGGACAGGAGCCCTAGGGCCGGCGCCCTGGCTGCCCTGGGTGCCTCCCTCTCCCCTCCCACCTATATATACATGGGGAGGGGTGCCACACAAGGACACTTTTGGGGAACGTAGCATGCAATTTCAAAAAAATTCTACGCTTACGCAAGATCTATCTAGGAGATGCATAGCAACGAGAGGGGGAGAGTGTGTCCATGTACCCACGTAGACCGAAAGCGGAAGCGTTTGACAATGCGTTTGATGTAGTCGAACTTCTTCTCATTTTGACCGATCAAGCACCGAACGTACGACACCTCTGAGTTCTGCACACGTTCAGCTCGATGACGTCCCTCGAACTCTTGATCCAGCAAAGTGTCAAGGGAGAGTTTTGTCAACACAACAGCGTGATGACGGTGATGGTGAAGTGATCTATGCAGGGCTTCGCCTAAGCACTACGACAATATGACCGGAGGCGTAAACTATGGAGGGGGGCGCCGCACACGGCTAACAATCGTTGTTGTGGCACTATTCTAATCCTAGGATTAGAATAACTATTTGGATCACAGAGCGCTATATAGGGGCGATTTGCTGTTCCTGAGATCACGTAAAAAAATCCCGACAAATCATCCCCCACCTCTCGCCCTTCCCTGGACACCGACTAATCCGCCGCCGCCCCCGACCCCTCGCATCGCCGCCTACGCCCCGACCCCGCACACCGCCACCGCCGAACACCCCCCCGCCCCTGACCCCGCCCGCTGCCGCTGTCGCCCCAGCAATTGAAGGCGCTGCCACCCCAGGAAACCCCCAATCCCAATTTGTCAGCGCGGCCCCGGACCCCGCCAGCACCCTGCGCGTAGGCGTCTCCACCGCCCAGCGTGACCCCTTCACCACCAACATCACGCCGCCACCATCCCACGCGCCGCCATAGCAACTACCGCCCTCCGTGAGCGCCGGTGCGCATGGATCCAGCGGGATCCCGACCGGACTTGTCCAGGGATGACCTTTGCGGGCGTTATGGTCACCGCGGACTGCGCCCAACCATCGCAGTGGACTGCTCCGCATCACCGGCGGGTTGGCCTGCGACTGCTGCCGAGCCCAGCGAACTGGATCCGCCGTTTCTCACGCGTGAGAGGTGGTGCTTCTCGGGCGAGCCCCTCCGTCCTCGACCACGCTGCGCCGATGACGCCTTGCTCCCTCTTGTTCCTCCTCCATCCCCCGAGCACAACTTCGACGATCTTGTCGATCGACGAGCCATCTGTCCCTACTGCTGCATCACCCCGCCCCATCCCCTACCTGTGCTGCCACCATCCCAGTTGCCCCCAGCGCCAGTGCCGAAGGGCGCCCTGCAAAATCCCTTCTCCGGTCGATGTAGTTTGTGCCTCCCACGATCACATCAACAGAAGTCCCCCGTGCGGGCTCCCGTCGTCGCTCCCTGTCCCCCATCAGCGAGGATGACAGAATCTCGTGGCGCACGCATTGGAGCAGTTTAGTTTCTGTTGTGTGGGCGTGAGTTGCTGTGTGAGCCCCAAAAATGACATTTATCAAATGTTGGGTATTTGTATAAAGAATTGTTTGTAGAATTTTGTTGTGTTTATTAAAAATACAGAAGTTCACCATACGAACTTGTGCAGTTCAATTTGTACTAAAAAGATAGAAAATAAAACAACAGTAAAGTTCACTAAAAAAATAAAACAACAGTAAAGTTCACAAAAATCATGGAAAAAGATGATTGTGTTATTTTCGGCGTTTGCTCATATGACGAGTTTAAATGTAGAAGCTTAGATATTTTTGGTTGAAACATATGGAAACAATATTTACAATGTGAAAAGGTAAATTCAATAGTAATCCATTTTTTCATCTATAAAATACAAAACTAAGAACTTCAAATTTAAATAACACATTAGTTCGATGTCTATATAAAGAAATAGATTTTCCCTATTTCTAAACGATAAAACCAAGGTCAAATTAAAAATAACAGAGTAGTTATGCTCATTAATTTTTTTTGATTTTTCTCGTTTCTAAAAAATAACCAATTTATTTAAAAGTTAGATTTTCCTCATTTCTAAAAATAAGAGAGAAGGCCAACTCAAATAACAGAGTAGTTCAAAAAAAGTTTATAAAAATAGATTTTTAGAAAAAAAACTAGAAAACTTGAAATATCTGAGAAGGTCAAAAAAACATGGAAGTTCAAATTTGAAAATGCTAGAAGATTAATTTGAAATAACCGAGAAGGTCAAAAAACCATGAAGTTCAAATATAAAGACCTAGAAAATTATTGGCTTATTTAAAACCATATTTTTCTAAGAAGTTCAATGTAAAAGAAAAGAGAAGTTCGAAGGTTAAAAAACTTGGATGTTTTATCGTTACAAAATAATAAAATGAACAAATTGAAATTAAAAAAAAAGGGAAAACTAAAGTCTCAAATTATTTTCTCGTTTTAAAAAAACAAAAGTTCAAAATAAAATAACGACATGGTTCGATGTTTATTAAAAAAACTAGGGTTAAAAGTTTCGCATAATAAAATGATGAAGTTCAAATTAAAATAAATGAGAAGTTGACGTATACGGGAAACTCAAATTATTACCGTCTCTAAGCAAGATAAAATTGTGAAGTGCAATTTAAAAAAAATGTTTGATGCTTATTTAAAAACATATTTATTTCTAAGAATAAGGCTAAGAAGTTCAAATTAAAATAACATAGAAGTTTGAAGTATATAAAAAACTCAGATTTGTTGCTAGAAGTGCACGTGCTCCTTCGTGCATGGTTCAGAATTTATATCCCGGGACATCCGACCTCCAATTACATGTGTTAAAATGGCAAAAATTGATGTCCGACCTTCAATTGTGTGTAATTTGATGTATACACAAAAACGTGACAGAATTTCATAGTGAAAACAGTGGGAAGTTCAAGTACTGCAAGGGATGCATTTCAAATGAGAATAAAAAGTATAGAAAAATAAAAGCTTAAAAGGTTTGTTGAAAGAAGTTCAAGTGCTCTGTCCGGGGAAGTTCAAAAATTCTTACGAGAGAGGTTCACCTTGTATTTCCAAGTTCGAGTTTTTCCATATAAAAATCCAATACAATTCTTTACTCAAAAATATAAAAAGTTGAAGTTCAAATTGAAACAACAGAGAAGTTCGTAGTTTATTAAAACCTAGGATTTACCCGTTCAAAAAATAAAAAACACAACGCCATTTTTTGCACTTTTAAAAACAACTCATAAATGAAAAAAATGGTTGCTAGAAGTTCAAGTGCTTAGCGAGGAAAAGTTAAAAAATTCTTGTGAGAGAGGTTCACCGTGTATTTAGATGTCCAAAATACATAAAAAATATGTTGTTTTTTGTGTTTTAAAATAACTCTCTCAAAGCAGAGAGAAGTTCAACGTGATAACAACCGAAAGTTCACGTACTACATGGTGTGTGTTTCATATAAGAAAAATACAATAAAGTGAAACAGAGTGAAGTTCAAACAGACATGCCCCAGAAGTTCAACTACTTCATGCAGTGCAAAAGGTAGCACGTCAAAAACAAAGTGAAGTTTAAACAGACATGCCCCAGAAGCTCTACTACTTCACGCAGTGCATTTTCGTTCGCGATGAACGCAGAAATCATGATCTCGCTATTTTTCTAATTTACCTCAAAACAGCAGGAATATTATTTGTGTAAATTCAAGTCCTCTGTCGGAGAAAGTTAAAAAAATTGTGAGAGAGGTTTGTACAAAAGAAATATCATTTGTGTAACATTGACGAACAGATGAGAAAATTACAAACGAAAATACGTCATAGAAGTTCAACGTGAAAATAGCAGGAAGTTCAACTACTACAGAAAATGAATTTCAAATGAAAAACTTTTAAAATCGTCGCGAGTATGAAAAATGATTAATACGGGAAAGTTGCATGTTTACAGCAGCTTTCCATCGGTATATCACCCGCTCAATTCCCGTGAGTGGATGGAGAGCTACGAGCAGTGGATGAAGATCTATTAGCAAAAAAATCACGTGAAAAACAGAGTGAAGTTCAGGAACACGCACCGAGAAGTTCCGGTTCTTCACGCAGTGCATTTTCGAAGAATCTGTTTCACGATAGAGGCAGAACGAACGATCCTACCGTTTTTGAAATTACTTGAAAACGGCTAGGAATAAGAGAAAACCATCAACATGAAAAAGTTTCGCATTTTACGTAGCTTTTCAATGGTATATTATTTGCCCAATTCCGATAAAGTTTGTAGAAATTACGGCAAAAATATGTTTTTCTCCATTTTTGAAACTGACTTAAAACCGTAAAGAATTAGGAGAAACAATACATACCAAAAAGTTTCGCATTTGTTCAAGCTTTCCAACGCCATATCATTTGCTGCATTCGACGCACGGTTAAAAAATTAGCTCGAAAATACGAACTCGGTAGGACTTGGACCATTTTCCAAATTACTCTTAAACCATTCAAAATTAGAAAAAAAAATTTCAAGATGAAAAAGTAGCACATTTTCATAAGCTTTCCAACACCATATCATATGCCTCCATTGGATTAGCCGTTTAGAAATGACATCGAAAAAACTAACTCAGCTGTTCAGTTTACGAAATTATACATTTTTTCAAATTACTCTTTAACCATAGGGAATTAGAGAAAACTTTCAATATGTGGAAGGAGCGGTTTTGCAGCAGCTTTCGAACGCCATATTATATGCCTCATTCCGATAAATGGTTTAGAAATGCGATCGAAAATACGATTCATGTTTTTTGTGTGAAGAAAAAACGATTTTCAAAACTGCTCTTAAACCGCTTATATTTTGCCAAAAATTTAACTTGGGTCATGATACTGATGTTCATAGCTTTCCAACGGTATATCGCAAGCCCCGTTTGGGCAATGTTGGTGGAAGTTCAACCTAGTTCACAGGGAAGTTCAACGTACTACTAGCGAGGCAGGTCAGGTTGTGATCAGAATATTATTCTGATCTCGTGATCAGAATAGTGTTTATATATATATAGGCAGGTCAGGTTATATATATATATATATATATATATATATATATATATATATATATATATAGGTTGGAGGGGAGGAGAGGCAGCCAAGGGGGCGCCCAAGTAGGAGGAATCCTACTTGGGCCCCTAGTTCAATTCGGCCTCCCCCCTTTCCTTTTACCAAAAGGGGGAAAAGGGAAGAGAGGGGGAGGAAGGAAAGGGGGGCTGAACCCCCACCTACTTCTCCTATTCGGCCTCCTTACTTAGGGGGTGCACCACCCATTGTGGGCTGGTGTGCTTCCCTCCTATGGCCCATAAGGCCCATTATTCCCACGGGGGTTCCGGTAACGCCCCTGGTACTCCGATATGTCCCGAAACACTTTCAGTGTCCAAATATCATCATCCTATATATGAATTTTTTACCTCTCGACCATTTCGAGACTCCTCGTCATGTTCATGATCTCACCCGGGACTCCAAACATTATTCGGTCACCAAATCACATAACTCATATAATACAAAATCGTCATCGAACGTTAAGCGTGCGGACCCTACGAGTTCGAGAACTATGTAAACATGACCGAGACACCTCTACAGTCAATAACCAACAGCGGAACATGGATGCTCATATTGGTTCCTACATATTCTATGAATATCTTTATCGGTCAAACCGTAATGACATTATACGTTATTCCCTTTGTCATCGGTATATGTTACTTGCCCAAGATTCGATCGTCGGTATCTTCATACCTAGTTCAATCTCGTTACCGGCAGGTCTATTTACTCGTTCTGTATTGCATCATCCCGCGACTAACTCATTAGTCACATTGCTTGCGAGGCTTATTATGATGTGCATTACCGAGAGGGCCCAAAGATACCTCTTCGATACTCAGAGTGACAAATCCTAATCTCGATCTATGCCAACCCAACAAACACCTTCGGAGATACCTGTAGAGCATCTTTACAATCACCCAGTTATGTTGCGATGTTTGATAGCACACAAGGTATTCCTCCGGTATCCGGGAGTTGCATAATCTCATAGTCGAAGGAATATGTATTTGACATGAAGAAAGCAATAGCAATAAAACTGAATGATCAACATGCTAAGCTAACAAATGGGTCTTGTCCATCACATCATTCTCCTAACGATGTGATCCCGTTCATCAAATGACAATACATGTCCATGGTTAGGAAACTTAACCATCTTTGATTAACGAGCTAGTCTAGTAGAGGCTTACTAGGGACACAGTGTTTTGTCTATGTATTCACACATGTATCAAGTTTCAGGTTAATACAGTTCTAGCATGAATAATAAACGTTTATCATGATATAAGGAAATAGAAATAACAACTTTATTATTTCCTCTAGGGCATATTTCCTTTAGTCTCCCACTTGCACCAGAGTCAATAATCTAGATTACATAGTAATGATTCTAACACCCATGGAGTCTTGGTGCTGATCATGTTTCGCTCGTGGAAGAGGCTTAGTCAACGGGTCTCCCACATTCAAATCCGTATGTATTTTGTAAATCTCTATGTCTCTCTCCTTGACTTGATCACGGATGGAGTTGAAGCGTCTCTTGATGTGTTTTGTTCTTTTGTGAAATCTGGATTCCTTCGCCAAGGCAATTGCTCCAGTATTGTCACAAAAGATTTTCATTGGACCCGGTGCACTAGGTATTACACATAGATCAGATATGAACTTATTCATCTAGACTCCTTCATTTGCTGCTTCCGAAGCAGCTATGTACTTCGCTTCACACGTACATCCCGTCACAACGCTTTGCTTGGAACTGCACCAACTGACAGCTCCAACATTCAATATAAATATGTATCCTGTTTGTGACTTAGAGTCATCCGGATCAGTTTCAAAACTAGCATCGACGTAACCATTTACGACGAGCTCTTTGTCACCTCCATAAATGAGAAACATATCCTTAGTCCTTTTCGGGTATTTCAGGATGTTCTTGACCGATGTCCAGTGATCCACTCCTAGATTACTTCGGTACCTCCCTGCTAGACTTATAGCAAGGCACACATCAAGTCTGGTACACAACATAGCATACATGATAGAACCTATGGCTGAGGCATAAGGAATGACTTTCATTTTCTCTCTATCTTCTACAGTAGTCGGGCGTTGAGTCTGACTCAACTTCACACCATGTAACACAGACAAGAACCCTTTCTTTGACTGATCCATTTTGAACTTCTTCAAAACTTTATCAAGGTATGTGCTTTGTGAAAGTCTAGTCAAGCGTCTTGATCTATCTCTATAGATCTTGATGCCTAATATATAAGCAACTTCACCGAGGTCTTTCATTGAAAAACTCTTATTCAAGTATCCTTTTATGATATCCAGATATTCTATATCATTTCCAATCAACAATATGCCATCCACATATAATATTAGAAATACTACAGAGCTCCCACTCACTTTCTTGTAAATATATACTTCTCTGAAAGTCTGTATAAAACCATATGCTTTGATCACACTATCAAAGTGTATATTCCAACTCTGAGATGCTTGCACCAGTCCATAAATGGATCGCTGGAGCTTGCACACTTTGTTAGCACCTTTAGGATCGAAAAAACCTTCTAGTTGCATCATATACAACTCTTCTTTGAGAAATCGATTAAGTAATGCAGTTTTGATGCCCATTTGCCAGATTTCATAATCATAAAATGCGGCAATTGCTAACATGATTCAGACAGACTTAAGCATCGCTACGGGTGAGAAAGTCTCATCATAGTCAACTCCTTGAACTTGTCGAAAACCTTTCGCGACAAGTCGAGCTTTGTAGACAGTAACATTACCATCACATCAGTCTTCTTCTTGAAGATCCATTTATTCTCTATAGCTCGTCGATCATCGGGCAAGTCAATCAAAGTCCATACTTTGTTCTCATACATGGATCCTATCTCACATTTCATGGCCTCAAGCCATTTTGTGGAATCTGGGTTCATCATCGCTTCCTCATAGTTCGTAGGTTCGTCATGGTCTAGTAACATGATCTCCAGAACAGGATTACCATACCACTCAGGTGTGGAACATGCTCTGGTTGACCTACGAGATTCGGTAGTAACTTGATCTGAAGTTTCATGATCATTATCATTAGCTTCCTCTCTAGTTGGTGTAGGCATCACTGGAATTGATTTCTGTGATGAGCTACTTTCCAATTCGAGAGAAGGTACAATTACCTTATCAAGTTCTACTTTCCTCCCACTCACTTCTTTCGAGAGAAACTCCTCTAGAAAGGATCCATTCTTAGCAACAAAGATCTTGCCTTCGGATCTGTAATTGAAGGTGTACCCAATAGTTTCTTTTCGGTATCCTATGAAAACGCACTTCTCCGATTTGGGTTCGAGCTTATCAGGCTGAAGCTTTTTCACGTAAGCATCGCAACCCCAAACTTTTAAGAATTGACAGCTTAGGTTTCTTGCCAAACCATAGTTCATATGGTGTCGTTTCAACGGATTCAGACGGTGCCGTATTTTAAGTGAATGCGGCTGTCTCTAATGCATAACCCCAAAATAATAGTGATAAATCGGTAAGAGACATCATAGATCGCACCATATCTAATAAAGTACGGTTACGACGTTCAGACACACCATTACGTTGTGATGTTCCAGGTGGCGTGAGTTGTGAAACTATTCCACATTGTTTTAAATGAAGGACAAACTCGTAACTTAAATATTCGCCTCCACGATCAGATCGTAGAAACTTTATTTTGTTGTTATGATGATTCTCCACTTCACTATGAAATTCTTTGATCTTTTCAAATATTTTAGACTTGTGTTTCATTAAGTAGATATACTCATATCTGCTCAAATCATCTGTGAAGGTTAGAAAATAACGATACCCGCCGCGAGCCTCAACACTCATCGGACCGCATACATCGGTATGTATTATTTCCAATAAGTCAGTGGCTCGTTCCATTGTTCCGGAGAACGGAGTTTTAGTTATCTTGCCCATGAGGCATGGTTCGCAAGCATCAAATGATTCATAATCGAGTGATTCCAAAAGTCCATTCACATGGAGTTTCTTCATGCGCTTTACACCAATATGACCTAAACGGCAGTGCCACAAATATGTTGCACTATCATTATCAACTTTGAATCTTTTGGCATTAATATTATGAATATGTGTATCACCATGATCGAGATTCAACAAAAATAGACCACTCTTCAAGGGTGCATGACCATAAAATATATTACTCATATAAATAGAACAACCATTATTCTCTGATTTAAATGAATAACCATCTCGCATCAAACAAGATCCAGATATAATGTTCATGCTCAACGCTGGCACCAAATAACAATTATTCAGGTCTAAAACTAATCCCGAAGGTGGATGTAGAGGTAGCATGCCGACGACGATCACATCGACCTTGGAACCATTCCCGATGCGCATCGTCACCTCGTCCTTAGCCAATCTTTGTTTAATCCATAGACCTTGTTTCCAGTTGCAAATATGAGTAACAGAACCAGTATCAAATACCCAGGTGCTACTACGAGCATTAGTAAGGTACACATCAATAACATGTATATCAAATATAACTTTGTTCACTTTGCCATCCTTCTTATCCGCCAAATACTTGAGGCAGTTCCGCTTCCAGTGACCAGTCCTTTGCAGTAGAAGCACTTAGTTTCAGGCTTGAGTCCAGACTTGGGCTTCTTCCCGGGAGTGACAACTTGCTTGCCATTCTTCTTGAAGTTCCCCTTCTTTCCCTTGCCCTTTTTCTTGAAACTAGTGGTCTTGTTAACCATCAACACTTGATGCTCTTTCTTGAATTTCTACCTCTGCTACTTTGAGCATAGCGAAGAGCTCGGGAATTGTCTTATCCATCCCTTGCATATTATAGTTCATCACGAAGCCTTTGTAGCTTGGTGGCAGTGATTGAAAGAACTCTGTCAATAACACTATCATCCGGAAGATTAACTCCCAGTTGAGTCAAGTGGTTACGATACCTAGACATTCTGAGTATGTGTTCACTGACAGAACTATTCTCCTCCATCTTGCAGCTATAGAACTTGTTGGAGATTTCATATCTCTCAACTCGGACATTTTCTTGAAATATTAACTTCAATTCCTGGAACATCTCATATGGTCTATGACGTTCAAAATGTCTTTGAAGTCCCGATTCTAAGCCGTAGAGCATGGCACACTAAACTATAGAGTAGTCATCAGACCATGTCTGCCAGATGTTCAAAGCGTCTACATTAGCGGGAGGGGGCTTGTCACCTAGTGGTGCATCAAGGACATAATTCTTTTGTGCAGCAATGAGGATAATCCTCAAGTTATGGACCTAGTCCGTGTAGTTGCTACCATCATCTTTCAAATTAGCTTTCTCTACGAATGCATTAAAATTCAAGGAAACGGTAGCACGGGCCATTGATCTACAACATAGATATGCAAAAACTATCAGGTCTAAGTTCATGATAAAGTAAGTTCAATTAATCATATTACTTAAGAACTCCCACTTAGATAGACATCCCTCAAGTCATCTAAATGATCACATGATCCATATCAACTAAACCATGTCCGATCAACACGTGAGATGGAGTAGTTTTCAATGGTGAACATCTCTATGTTGATCATATCTACTATATGATTCATGTTCGACCTTTCGGTCTCCACGTGAGATGAAGTATTCCGCATGTGAAAAACTGTCTTGCACCCGTTGTATGTGAACGTAGAGCTTATCACACCCGATCATCACGTGGTGTCTCAGCACGACGAACTGTCGTAATGGTGCATACTCAGGGAGAACACTTATACCTTGAAATTTTAGTAAGGGGTCATCTTATAATGCTACTGCCGTACTAAGAAAAATAAGATGCATAAAAGATAAACATCACATGCAATCAAAATATGTGACATGATATGGCCATCATCATCTTGTGCCTTTGATCTCCATCTCCAAAGCACTGTCATGATCTCCATCATCACCGGCTTGACACCTTGATCTCCAACGTAGCGTCGTGGTCGTCTCGCCAACTATTGCTTCTACAACTATCGCTAATGCATAGTGATAAAGTAAAGCAATTACATGGTGTTTGCATTTCATACAATAAAGAGACAACCATAAGGCTCCTGCCGGTTGCTAGTGACTTTTACAAAACATGATCATCTCATACAATAATGTATATCACATCATGTCTTGACCATATCACATCACAACATGCCCTGCAAAAACAAGTTAGACGTCCTCTACTTTGTTGTTGCAAGTTTTGCGTGGCTGCTATGGGCTTCTAGCAAGAACCGTTCTTACCTGCGCATCAAAACCACAACGGTGATTTATCAAGTTTGTTGTTTTAACCTTCAACAAGGACCGGCCGCAGTCAAATTTGATTTAACTAAAGTTGGAGAAACAGACACCCGCCAGCCACCTTTATGCAAAACTAGTTGCATGTCCGTCGGTGGAATCAGTCTCATGAACATGGTCATGTAAGGTTGGTCTGGGCCGCTTCATCCAACAATACAGTCGAATCAAAATAAGACATTGGTGGTAAGCAGTATGACGATCACCGCCCACAACTCTTTGTGTTCTACTCGTGCAAATCATCTACGCATAGACCTGGCTCGGATGCCACTATTGGGGAACGTAGCATGCAATTTTAAAAAAAAGCATACGCTCATGCAAGGTCTATCTAGGAGATGCATGCTACCTCTTGAGCACTGCGTTGGTTTTCCCTTGAAGAGGAAAAGGTGATGCAGCAAAGTAGCGTAAGTATTTCCCTCAGTTTTTGAGAACCAAGGTATCAATCCAGTAGGAGGCCACACGCAAGTCCCTTGTACCTACACAAACAAATAAGAACCTCCCAACCAACGCGATAAAGGGGTTGTCAATCCCTTCACGATCACTTACGAGAGTGAGATCTGATAGAGATCATAAGATAATATTTTTGGTATTTTTATGATAAAGATTGAAATATAAAGATTACAAAATAAAATAGATTGGAAACTTATATGATAAAAGATAGACCAGAGGGCCATAGGTTTCACTAGTGGCTTCTCTCAAGATAGCATAAGTATTGCGGTGGGTGAACAAATTACTATCGAGCAATTGATAGAAAGGCGAATAATTATGAGAATATCTAGGCATGATCATGTATATAGGCATCATGCCGTGACAAGTAGACCGACTCCTGCCTGCATCTACTACTATTACTCCACACATCTGTTGGGGATCGTAGCAATAATTCAAAATTTTCCTACGTGTCACCAAGATCAATCTATGGAGTCATCTAGCAATGAGAGAGGAGTGGATCTACATACCCTTGTAGATCGCGCGCGGAAGCGTTCAAGAGAACGGGGTTGATGGAGTCGTACTCGTCGTGATCCAAATCACCGATGATCCTAGCGCCGAACGGACGGCACCTCCGCGTTCAACACACGTACGGAGCAGCGACGTCTCCTCCTTCTTGATCCAGCAAGGGGGAAGGAGAGGTTGATGGAGATCCAGCAGCACGACGGCGTGGTGGTGGAAGTAGCGGGATTCCAACAGGGCTTCGCCAAGCGTTGCGGGAGGAGGGAGATGTGTCATGGGAGGGAGAGGGAGGCGCCAGGGCTTAGGTGTTGCTGCCCTCCCTTCCCCTTACTATATATAGGGCCAAGGGAGAGGGGGGGGCGCAGCCTTGGCCCTTCCTCCAAGGAAGGGTGCGGCCAGGGAGGAGTCCATCCTCCCCAAGGCACCTCGGAGGTGCCTTCCCCTTTTAGGACTCTTCCTTTCCCTTATCTCTTGGCGCATGGGCCTCTTGGGGCTGGTACCCTTGCCCATACAGGCCAAGGCGCACCCCCTACAGCCCATGTGGCCCCCCGGGGCAGGTGGCCCCACCCGGTGGACCCCCGGGACCCTTCCGGTGGTCCCGGTACAATACCGGTGACCCCGAAACTTGTCCCGATAGCCGAAATAGCACTTCCTATATATAATTCTTTACCTCCGGACCATTCCGGAACTCCTCGTGACGTCCGGGATCTCATCCGGGACTCCGAACAACTTTCGGGTTACCGCATACTAATATCTCTATAACCCTAGCGTCACCGAACCTTAAGTGTGTAGACCCTACGGGTTCGGGAGACATGCAGACATGACCGAGATGACTCTCCGGTCAATAACCAACAGCGGGATCTGGATACCCCTGTTGGCTCCCACATGTTCCACGATGATCTCATCGGATGAACCACGATGTCAAGGACTTAATCAATCCCGTATACAATTCCCTTTGTCTAGCGGTACGATACTTGCCCGAGATTCGATCGTCGGTATCCCGATACCTTGTTCAATCTCGTTACCGGCAAGTCTCTTTACTCGTTTCGTAACACATCATCCCGTGATCAACTCCTTGATCACATTGTGCACATTATGATGATGTCCTACCGAGTGGGCCCAGAGATACCTCTCCGTTTACACGGAGTGACAAATCCCAGTCTCGATTCGTGCCAACCCAACAGACACTTTCGGAGATACCTGTAGTGTACCTTTATAGCCACCTAGTTACGTTGTGACGTTTGGCACACCCAAAGCAATCCTACGGTATCCGGGAGTTGCACAATCTCATGGTCTAAGGAAATGATACTTGACATTAGAAAAGCTTTAGCATACGAACTACATGATCTTGTGCTAGGCTTAGGATTGGGTCTTGTCCATCACATCATTCTCCTAATGATGTGATCCCGTTATCAATGACATCCAATGTCCATGGTCAGGAAACCGTAACCATCTATTGATCAACGAGCTAGTCAACTAGAGGCTTACTAGGGACATGGTGTTGTCTATGTATCCACACATGTATCTGAGTTTCCTATCAATACAATTCTAGCATGGATAATAAACGATTATCATGAACAAGGAAATATAATAATAACTAATTTATTATTGCCTCTAGGGCATATTTCCAACAACATCGACCGCTATCCAGCATGCATCTAGAGTATTAAGTTCATAAGAATAGAGTAACGTATTAGGTAAGATGACATGATGTAGAGGGATAAACTCAAGCAATATGATATAAACCCCATCTTTTTATCCTCGATGGAAACAATACAATACGTGTCGTTTCCCTTTCTGTCACTGGGATCGAGCACCGCAAGATTGAACCCAAAGCTATGCACTTCTCCCATTGCAAGAAAGATCAATCTAGTAGGCCAAATCAAACTGGTAATTCGAAGAGACTTGCAAAGATAACCAATCATACATAAAAGATTTCAGAGAAGAATCAAATATTGTTCATAGATAGACTTGATCATAAACCCACAATTCATCGGATGTCGACAAACACACCGCAAAAAAGAGTTACATCGAATAGATCTCCAAGAAGATAGAGGAGGACTTTGTATTGAGATCCAAAGAGAGAGAAGAAGCCATCTAGCTAATAACTATGGACCCGAAGGTCTGAAGTAAAGTACTCACATCACCGGAGAGGCCATGGATTTGATGTAGAGGCCCTTCGTGATCGATGCCCCCTCCGGCGGAGCTCCGGAAAAGGCCCCAAGATGGGATCTCTTGGGTACAGAAGGTTGCGGCGGTGGAAATAGGGTTTCGTGGTGCTCCCAGATGTTTTCAGGGTATATGAGTATATATAGGAGGAAGAAGTAGGTCGGTTGAGCCATGAGGGGCCCACGAGAGTGGAGGGCGCGCCCAGGCGGGGTAGGCGCGCCCCCTGCCTCGTGGCCTCCTTGTTGGTTGCTTGACGTCCACTCCAAGTCCTCTGGATCACGTTTGTTCGAAAAATAACTCTCCCGAAGGTTTCATTTTGTTTGGATTCCATTTGGTATTCCTTTTCTGCGAAACACTGAAATAGGCAAAAACAGCAATTTGCACTAGGCCTTGGGTTAGTAGGTTAGTCCCAAAAATAATATAAAAGTGTAAAATAAAGCCCATTAACATCCAAAACAGATAATATAATAGCATGGAACAATAAAAAATTATAGATACTTTGGAGATGTATCAATGCATAGCAACGAGAGGGGGAGAGTGTGTCCACGTATCCTCGTAGACCGAAAGCGTTTGACAACACAGTTGATGTAGTCGAACTTCTTCTCGTTCCGACCGATCAAGCACCGAACGTACGACACCTCCGAGTTCTGCACACGTTCAGCTCAATGGCGTCCCTAGAACTCTTGATCCAGCAAAGTGTCAAGGGAGAGTTTCGTCGGCACGATGGCGTGCTGACGGTGATGGTGAAGTGATCCATGCAGGGCTTCGCCTAAGCACTACGGCAATATGACCAGAGGCGTAAACCGTGGAGGGGGGCGCTGCACATGGCTAACATTCGTTGTTATATATTCTAGCGGTGCCCCCCATATATATATAGGTTGGAGGGGAGGATAGGCAGCCAAGGGGGCGCCCAAGTAGGAGGAATCCTACTTGGGCCCCTACTCCAATTCGGCCTCCCCTCTTTCCTTTTACCGGAAGGGGGAAAAGGGAAGAGAGGGGGTGCCGAACCCCCACCTTCTTCTCCTATTCGCCCTCCTTCCTTAGGGAGGGCCTACCACCCCTTGTGGGCCGGTGTTCTTACCTCCCATGGCCCATAAGGCCCATTATTCCCCCGGGGGGGTTCCGGTAACCCCCTCGGTACTCCGATATGTACCTTGTATGTCCCGAAACACTTCCGGTGTCCGAATATCATCATCCTATATATGAATCTTTACCTCTCGACCATTTTAAGACTCCTCGTCATGTCCGTGATTTCATCCGGGACACTGAACAACATTTGGTCACCAAATCACATAACTCATATAATACAAAATCATCATCGAACATTAAGCATGCGGACCCTACGGGTTCGAGAACTATGTAGACACCTGGATTCTCATATTGGTTCCTAAATATTCTACAAAGATCTTTATCGGTCAAACCGTAATGACAACATACGTTATTCCCTTTGTCATCGGTATGTTACTTGCCTGAGATTCGATCGTCGGTATCTTCGTACCTAGTTCAATCTCGTTACCGGCAGGTCTATTTACTCGTTTCGTATTGCATCATCCTGTGACTAACTCATTAGTCACATTGCTTGCGAGGCTTATTATGATGTGCATTACCGAGAGGGCCCAGAGATACCTCTCCGATACTCAGAGTGACAAATCCTAATCTCGATCTATGCCAACCCAACAAACACCTTCGGAGATACCTGTAGAGCATCTTTATAATCACCCAGTTACGTTGTGATGTTTGATAGCACACAAGGTATTCCTCCGGTATCCGGGAGTTGCATAATCTCATAGTCGAAGGAATATGTATTTGATATGAAGAAAGCAATAGCAATAAAACTGAACGATCAACATGCTAAGCTAACGGATGGGTCTTGGCCATCACATCATTCTCCTAATGATGTGATCTCATTCATCAAATTACAACACATGTCCATGGTTAGGAAACTTAACCATCTTTGATTAACGAGCTATTCTAGTAGAGGCTTACTAGGGACACGGTGTTTTGTCTATGTATTCACACATGTATCAAGTTTCAGGTTAATACAATTCTAGCATGAATAATAATATTTATCATGATATAAGGAAATATAAATAAGAAATTTATTATCGCCTCTAGGGCATATTTCCTTCAGACACAACATTGTCTTAGCCGTGTGCGGCGCCCCCGTCCATTGTTTACTCCCTTGGTCATATTTTTGTAGTGCTTAGGCGAAGCCCTGCAAAGATCGCATCACCATCACCGTCACCACAACGTCGTGCTGTCGGAACTCATCTACTACCTCGCTGTGTTGCTGGATCAAGAAGGCGGAGGACGTCACCGAGCTGAATGTTTGCAGAACACGGAGGTGCCGTACGTTCGGTACTTGATCAGTTGGAGCGCGAAGAAGTTCGACTACATCAACCGCGTTGTTAAACACTTCCTATTACGGTCTACGAGGGTACATAGACACACTCTCCCCCTCGTTGCTATGCATATCCATGGATAGATCATTGTGTGTGCGTAGATTTTTTTGTTTTCCATGCTACGTTTCCCAACATTTTGGACTTTGCACATGAGAGGACAGAGATGCTTTACCCTCCATCCGGCAGTCACCACCACCATATTTGCTGAGATTGTTTCAATCCCTAGCTCTTGAGCCTCAAATCTTGTTGTGTTCATCCAAGATTCAGAAATCTTGATGTGTGTGATCCTCTAGTGCTATCTAGAGAAGAACTTACTGTATCCCACATTTGATAATAGTGGAAGAGGATTTGGATGGCTTCGGCCCATGGTTTTTCCCTTGTGTTCATGTTTGCTGCCGCTTAGAAAGTTACACCTGCCATCAGATATCATCTGAGAAGTGTCTAGGGTGTTACACTTTCCACTAAACATCGCCTGAGGAGTGTTTGGGGTGTCGCGCCTCCATAAATATGTTGTTACGTATGTTTCCTTCCATGCTAAGAAGCAACGATCCTTTGAGTTAGTACATGATGTGGTACTGAGATTACTTTGTTTTCGCTGTAGTTTTCAGTTCATCACAAGTGTGTTTGTGTGCTAATTCCCAGCAAAGTGGCATCAGAGCTTTGGTTGCTTAGGAGATTGACAATCCCAGTTGCTTGATTATTGCTAGAAGTGCTGCTCACAATTACTTTGGAGGAAAGCGATACAACAAGTGGCATGATAAAACTTGAGTCTTTCAATTACTCATTATGGAAGCCCATGAAAGACATCCTTTGTCTCAAGGATTTGTATGAGACAATTGTGAAAGACAAGATACCCACCGGTGTCACGGAAGAAGACTGGAGAGTGTTGCATAGAAAGGCAGTAGGTATGATTTGGTTGTACATCATGTTGGGGAACATAGTAATTACAAAAAAAATCCTACGCACACGCAAGATCTTGGTGATGCATAGAAACGAGAGGGGAGAGTGTTGTCCACGTACCCTCGTAGACCGAAAGCAGAAGCGTTAGCACAACACGGTTGATGTAGTCGTACGTCTTCACGACCCGACCGATCAAGCACCGAACGCACGACACCTCCGAGTTCTGCACACGTTCAACTCGATGACGTCCCTCGAACTCCGATCCAGCCGAGCTTTGAGGGAGAGTTCCGTCAGCATGACGGCATGGTGACGATGATGATGTTCTACCGATGCAGGGCTTCGCCTAAGCACCACTATGATATGACCGAGGTGGATTATGGTGGAGGGGGCACCACACACGGCTAAGAGATCCAAGGGATCAATTGTTGTGTCTCTAGGGGGTGCCTCCCTCCCCGTATATAAAGGAGTAGAGGGGGGAGGGGGTCGGCCACCCTTAGCGCGCCCCATGAGGAGTCCTACTCCCACCGGGAGTAGGACTCCCCCCTTTCCATGTTGGAGTAGGAGAGGAGAGGGAAGGAGAAAGAGGGAGAAAGGAAAGGGGGGCGCCGCCCCCCTTCCTAGTCCAATTCGGACTTGCGAGGGGAGGGGCGCGTGGCTTCCCCTTGGCCACCTCTACTCTTCCACCAATTGGGCCCATGAGGCCCAATAACCTCCGGGGGGTTCCGGTAACCCCCCGGTACTCCGGTATATATCCGATAACCCCCGGAACCATTCCGGTGTCCGAATATAGTCATCCAATATATCAATCTTCATGTCTCGACCATTTCAAGACTCCTCGTCATGTCCGTGATCACATACAAGACTCCGAACTACCTTCGGTACATTAAAACACATAAACTCATAATATAACCGTCATCGAACTTTAAGTGTGCGGACCCTACGAGTTCGAGAACTATGTAGACATGACCGAGACACGTCTCCGGTCAATAACCAATAGCGGAACCTGGATTCTCATATTGGCTCCTACATATTCTACGAAGATCTTTATCGGTCAAACCGCATAACAACATATGTTGTTCCTTTTGTCATCGGTATGCTACTTGCCCGAGATTCGATCGTCGGTATCTCAATACCTAGTTCAATCTCGTTACCGGCAAGTCTGTTTACTCGTTCCGTAATACATCATCCCGTAACTAACTTATTAGTTGCAATGCTTGCAAGTCTTAAGTGATGTGTATTACCGAGTGGGCCCATAGATACCTCTCCGACAATCGGAGTGACAAATCCTAATCTCAAAATATGCCAACCCAACAAGTACCTTTGGAGACACGTGTAGAGCACCTTTATAATCACCCAGTTACATTGTGACGTTTGGTAGCACACAAAGTGTTCCTCCGGTAAATGGGAGTTGCATAATCTCATAGTCATAGGAACATGTATAAGTCATGAAGAAAGCAATAGCAACAAACTAAATGATCAAGTGCTAAGCTAACGGAATGGGTCAAGTCAATCACATCATTCTCCTAATGATGTGATCTCGTTAATCGAATGACAACTCTTTGTCTATGGCTAGGAAACATAACCATCTTTGATTCAACGAGCTAGTCAAGTAGAGGCATAGTAGTGACACTCTGTTTGTCTATGTATTCACACATGTATCATGTTTCCGGTTAATACAATTCTAGCATGAATAATAAACATTTATCATGATATAAGGAAATAAATAATAACTTTATTATTGCCTCTAGGGTATATTTTGTTTAGTCTCCAACTTGCACTAGAGTCAATAATATAGATTACACAGTAATGATTCTAAAACCCATGGAGCCTTGGTGTTGATCATGTTTTGCTCGTGGAAGAGGCTTAGTCAACGGGTCTGCAACATTCAGATATGTATGTATCTTGCAAATCTCTATGTCTCCCACCTGGACTTGATCCCGGATGGAGTTGAAGCGTCTGTTGATGTGCTTGGTTCTCTTGTGAAATCTGGATTCCTTTGCCAAAGCAATTGCACCAGTATTGTCACAAAAGATTTTCATTGGACCCGATGCACTAGGTATGACACCTAGATCGGATATGAACTCCTTCATCGAGACTCCTTCATTTGCTGCTTCCGAAGCAGCTATGTACTCCACTTCACATGTAGATCCCTCCATGACGCTTTGTTTAGAACTGCACCAACTGATAGCTCCACCGTTTAATAAAAACATGTATCCGGTTTGCGATTTACAATCATCTGGATCAGTGTCAAAGCTTGCATCGACGTAACCATTTACGACGAGCTCTTTGTCACCTCCATAAACGAGAAACATATCCTTCGTCCTTTTTAGGTATTTCAGGATGTTCTTGACCGCTGTCCAGTGATCCACTCCTGGATTACTTTGGTACCTCCCTGCTAAACTAATAGCAAGGCACACATCAGGTCTGGTACACAGCATTGCATACATGATAGAGCCTATGGCTGAAGCATAGGGAACATCTTTCATTTTCTCTCTATCTTCTTCAGTGGTCGGGCATTGAGTCTTACTCAACTTCACACCTTGTAACACAGGCAAGAACCCTTTCTTTGCTTGATCCATTTGAACTTCTTCAAAACTTTGTCAAGGTATGTACTTTGTGAAAGTCCAATTAAGCGTCTCGATCTATCTCTATAGATCTTGATGCCCAATATATAAGCAGCTTCACCGAGGTCTTTCATTGAAAAACTCTTATTCACATATCCTTTTATGCTATCCAGAAATTCTATATCATTTCCAATCAACAATATGTCATCCACATATAATATTAGAAATGCTACAGAGCTCCCACTCACTTTCTTGTAAATACAGGCTTCTCCAAAAGTCTGTATAAAACCATATGCTTTGATCACACTATCAAAACGTTTATTCCAACTCCGAGAGGCTTGCACCAGTCCATAAATGGATTGCTGGAGCTTGCACACTTTGTTAGCTCCCTTTGGATCGACAAAACCTTCTAGTTGCATCATATACAACTCTTCTTCTAGAAATCCATTCAGGAATGCAGTTTTGACATCCATCTGCCAAATTTCATAATCATAAAATGCGGCAATTGCTAACATGATTCAGACAGACTTAAGCATCGCTACGGGTGAGAAGGTCTCATCGTAGTCAATCCCTTGAACTTGTCGAAAACCTTTTGCAACAAGTCGGGCTTTATAGACAGTAACATTACCATCAGCGCCAGCCTTCTTCTTCAAGATCCATTTATTTTCGATGGCTTGCCGATCATCGGGCAAGTCAACCAAAGTCCACACTTTGTTCTCATACATGGATCCCATCTCAGATTTCATGGCCTCAAGCCATTTTGCGGAATCTGGGCTCACCATCGCTTCTTCATAGTTCGTAGGTTCATCATGGTCTAGTAACATAACCTCCAGAACAGGATTACTGTACCACTCTGGTGCGGATCTCACTCTGGTTGATCTACGAGGTTCAGTAACAACTTGATCTGAAGTTTCATGATCATTATCATTAACATCCTCACTAATTGGTGTAGGTGTCACAGGAACCGGTTTTTGTGATTAACTACTTTCCAATAAGGGAGCAGGTACAGTTATCTCATCAAGTTCTAGTTTCCTCCCACTCACTTCTTTCGAGAGAAACTCCTTCTCTAGAAAGGATCCAAATTTAGCAAAAAATGTTTTGCCTTCAGATCTGTGATAGAAGGTGTACCCAACAGTTTCCTTTGGGTATCCTATAAATACACATTTCTCCGATTTGGGTTCAAGCTTATCAGGTTGAAGTTTTTTCACATAAGCATACAGCCCCAAACTTTAAGAAATGACAACTTTGGTTTCTTGCCAAACCACAGTTCATAAGGCGTCGTCTCAATGGATTTTGATGGTGCCCTATTTAACGTGAATGCAGCCGTCTCTAAAGCATAACCCCAAAATGATAGCGATAAATTAGTAAGAGACATCATAGATCGCATCATATCTAGTAAAGTACGATTACGATGTTTGGACACACCATTACATTGTGGTGTTCCGGGTGGCATGAGTTGCGAAACTATTCCGCATTGTTTCAAATGAAGACCAAACTCATAACTCAAATATTCTCCTCCACGATCAGATCGTAGAAACTTTATTTTCTTGTTATGATGATTTTCAACTTCACTCTGAAATTCTTTGAACTTTTCAAATGTTTCAGACTTATGTTTCATTAAGTAGATATACTCATATCTGCTTAAATCATCTGTGAAGGTGAGAAAATAACGATACCCGCCACGAGCATCAACATTCATCGGACCACATACATCTGTATGTATGATTTCCAACAAATCTGTTGCTCGCTCCATAGTTCCGGAGAACAGCGTTTTAGTCATCTTGCCCATGAGGCACGGTTCGCAAGTACCAAGTCATTCATAATCAAGTGGTTCCAAAAGTCCATCAGTATGGAGTTTCTTCATGCGCTTAACACCAATATGACCTAAACGGCAGTGCCATAAATAAGTTGCACTATCATTATCAACTCTGCATCTTTTGGCTTCATTATTATGAATATGTGTATCACTACTATCGAGATTCAATAAGAATAGACCACTCTTCAAGGGTGCATGACCATGAAAGATATTACTCGTATAAATAGACCAACCATTATTCTCTGATTTTAAATGAATAACCGTCTCGCATCAAACAAGATCCAGATATAATGTTAATGCTCAACGCTGGCACCAAATAACAATTATTCAGGTCTAAAACTAATAACGAAGGTAGATGTAGAGGTAGTGTGCCGACTACAATCACATCGACTTTAGAACCATTTCCCACGCGCATCATCACCTCGTCCTTAGCCAATCTTCGCTTAATCTGTAGTCCTTGTTTCAAGTTGCAAATATTAGCAACAGAACCAGTATCAAATACCCAGGTGCTACTGCGAGCATTAGTAAGGTACACATCAATAACATGTATATCACATATACCTTTGTTCACCTTGCCATCCTTCTTATCCGCCAAATACTTGGGGCAGTTCCGCTTCCAGTGACCAGTCTGTTTGCAGTAGAAGCCCTCAGTTTCAGACTTGGGTTTCTTCTCTTGAGCAGCAACTTGTTTTCCGTTCTTCTTGAAGTTCCTCTTCTTCTTCCCTTTACCCTTTTTCTTGAAACTAGTGGTCTTGTTGACCATCAACACTTGATGCTCCTTTTTGATTTCTACCTCTGCAACCTTTAGCATCGCGAAGAGCTCGGGAATTGTCTTATCCATCCCTTGCATATTATAGTTCATCATGAAGCTTTTATAGCTTGGTGGCAGTGATTGAAGAACTCTGTCAATGACACTATCAACAGGAAGATTAACTCCCAGTTGAGTCAAGTGATTATGATACCCAGACATTTTGAGTATATGTTCACTGACAGAACTATTCTCCGTCTTGTAGCTATAGAACTTATTGGAGTCTTCATATCTCTCAATCCGGGCATTTGCTTGAAATATTAACTTCAACTCCTGGAACATCTCATATGCTCCATGACGTTCAAAATGTCGTTGAAGTCCCGGTTCTAAGCCGTAAAGCATGGCACACTGAACTATCAAGTAGTCATCAGCTTTACTCTGCCAAACTTTCTTAACGTTGTCAGCAGCATCTGCAGCATTGCACCCAGCAGTGCTTCCAGGACATAATTCTTCTGTGCAGCAATGAGGATAATCCTCAAGTTACGGACCCAGTCTGTGTAATTGCTACCATCAACTTTCAACTTTGCTTTCTCAAGGAACGCATTAAAATTTAACGGAACAACAGCACAAGCCATCTATCTACAATCAACATAGACAAGCAAAAAACTATCAGGTACTAAGTTCATGAGAAATTTAAGTTCAATTAATCATATTACTTAAGAACTCCCACTTAGATAGACATCTCTCTAATCCTCTAAGTGATCACGTGATCCAAATCAACCAAACCATGTCCGATCATCACGTGAGATGGAGTAGTTTCAATGGTGAACATCACTATGTTGATCATATCTACTATATGATTCATGCTCGACCTTTCGATCTCAATGTTCTGAGGCCATATCTGCATATGCTAGGCTCGTCAAGTTTAACCTGAGTATTCCGCGTGTGCAACTGTTTTGCACCCGTTGTATTTGAACGTAGAGCCTATCACACCCGATCATCACGTGGTGTCTCAGCACAAAGAACTTTCGCAATGATGCATACTCAGGGAGAACACTTACACCTTGATAATTTAGTGAGAGATCATCTTATAATGCTACCGTCAATCAAAGCAAGATAAGATTCATAAAAGATAAACATCACATGCAATCAATATAAGTGATATGATATGGCCATCATCATCTTGTGCTTGTGATCTTCATCTCCGAAGCATCGTCATGATCACCATTGTCACCGGCGCGACACTTTGATCTCCATTGTAGCATCGTTGTCGTATCGCCAACTTATGCTTCTATGACTATCGCTACCGCTTAGTGATAAAGTAAAGCATTACAGGGAGATTGCATTGCATACAATAAAGCGACAACCATATGGCTCCTGCGAGTTGCCGATAACTCGGTTACAAAACATGATCATCTCATACAATAAAATATAGCATCATGCCTTGACCATATCACATCACAACATGCCCTGCAAAAACAAGTTAGAAGTTCTCTACTTTGTTGTTGCAAGTTTTACGTGGCTGCTACGGGCTGAGCAAGAAACGTTCTTACCTACGCATCAAAACCACAACGATAGTTCGTCAAGTTAGTGTTGTTTTAACCTTCTCAAGGGTCGGGCGTAGCCACACTCGGTTCAACTAAAGTTGGAGAAACTGACACCCGCCAGCCACCTATGTGCAAAGCACGTCGGTAGAACCAGTCTCGCGTAAGCGTACGCGTAATGTCAGTCCGGGCCGCTTCATCCAACAATACCGCTGAACCAAACTATGACATGCTGGTAAGCAGTATGACTTGTATCGCCCATAACTCACTTGTGTTCTACTCGTGCATGTAACATCAACGCATAAAACCAGGCTCGGATGCCACTGTTGGGGAACGTAGTAATTTCAAAAAAATTCCTACGCACACACAAGAACATGGTGATCATAGCAACGAGAGGGGAGAGTTTGTCCACTGCTACCTCTTGAGCACTGCGTTGGATTTCCCCGAAGAGGAGATGATGATGCATCAAAGTAGCGTAAGTATTTCCCTCAGTTTTTGAGAACCAAGGTATGAATCCAGTAGGAAGCTACACGTGAGTCCCTCGTACCTACACAAAAACAATAGCTCAACGCAACCAACACGCTTAGGGGTTGTCAATCCCTTCACGGTCACTTACGAAAGTGAGATCTGATAGAGATGATAAATAATATTTTTGGTATTTTTGGTATAGAGATGCAAAGTAAAAAGTAAAAGCAAAGTAAAAGCAAAGCAATAATAAAGTGATGGAGATTGATATGATGAGAAAGAGACCCGGGGGCCATAGGTTTCACTAGTGGCTTCTCTCAAGAGCATAAGTATTCTACGGTGGGTGAACAAATTACTGTTGAGCAATTGACAGAATTGAGCATAGTTATAAGAATATCTAGGTATGATCACGTATATAGGCATCATGTCCGAGACAAGTAGACCAACTCCTGCCTGCATCTACTACTATTACTCCACTCATCGACCGCTATCCAGCATGCATCTAGAGTATTAAGTTAAAAACAGAGTAACGCCTTAAGCAAGATGACATGATGTAGAGGGATAGTTTCGTGCAATATGATAAAAAAACCATCTTGTTATCCTCGATGGCAATGATACAATACGTGCCTTGCTGCCCCTTCTGCCACTGGGAAAGGACACCGCAAGATCAAACCCAAAGCTAAGCACTTCTCCCATGGCAAGAACAACCAATCTAGTAGGCCAAACCAAACTGATAATTCGAAGAGACTTGCAAAGATAACCAATCATACATAAAAGAATTCAGAGAAGATTCAAATATTATTCATAGATAGACTTGATGATAAACCCACAATTCATCGGTATCAACAAACACACTGCAAAAAGAAGATTACATCGAATAGATCTCCACGAGAGAGGGGGAGAACATTGTATTGAGATCCAAAAAGCGAGAAGAAGCCATCTAGCTACTAACTATGGACACGTAGGTCTGAAGTAAACTACTCACACTTCATCGGAGGGGCTTGGATGATGATGTATAAGCCCTCCGTGATCGATGCCCCCTCCGGCGGAGCTCTGTAACAGGACCCAAGATGGGATCTCGTGGATACAGAAAGTTGTGGCGGTGGAATTAGGTTTTTGGCTCCGTCCCCGATCTTTTGGGGGTACGTAGGTATATATAGGAGGAAGAAGTACGTCGATGGAGCTTCGAGGGGCCCACGAGGTAGGGGGCGCTCCCTCCACCCTCGTGACCGCCTCATGGCTTTCTTGACGGAGGTTCCAAGTCTCCTGGATCTTATCTGATGAGAAAATCACGTTTCTGAAGGTTTCATTCCGGTTGGACTCCGTTTGATATTCCTTTTCTTTGAAACCCTAAAACAGGCAAAAACAGCAATTCTGGGCTGGGCCTCCGGTTAATAGGTTAGTCCCAAAAATAATATAAAAGTGGAAAATAAAGCCCAATATAGTAGATAATATAGCATGGAGCAATAAAAAATTATAGATACATTGGAGACGTATCAAGCACCCCCAAGCTTAATTCCTGCTCGTCCTCGAGTAGGTAAACGATAAAAAGAGAATTTTTGATGCGGAGTGCTACTTGGCATAATTTTAATGTAATTCTTCTTAATTGTGGTATGAATATTCAGATTCGAAAGATTCAAGACAAAAGTTCATATTGACATAAAAATGATAATACTTCAAGCATACTAACTAAGCAATTATGTCTTCTCAAAATAACATGGCCAAAGAAAGTTCATCCCTACAAAATCATATAGTTTAGTCATGTTTCATTTTTGTCACACAAGAATGCTCTCATCATGCACAACCCCGATGACAAGCCAAGCAATTGTTTCATACTTTAGTAATCTCAAACCTATAAACTTTCACGCAATATATGAGCGCGAGCCATGGACATAACACTATGGGTGGAATAGAATATAATGAGGGGGGTTATGTGGAGAAGACAAAAAAGGAGAAAGTCTCACATCAACAAGGCTAATCAATGGGCTATGGAGATGCCCACCGATTGATGTTAATGCAAGGAGTAGGGATTGTCATGCAACGGAGGCACTAGAGCTATAAATGTATGAAAGCTCAACAAAAGAAACTAGTGGGTGTGCATCCAACTTGCTTGCTCACGAAGACCTAGGGCACTTGAGGAGGCCCATTGTTGGAATATACAAGCCAAGTTCTATAATGTAAAATTCCCACTAGTATATGAAAGTGATAACATGAGAGACTCTCTACTATGAAGATCATGGTGCTACTTTGAAGCACAAGTGTGGTAAAAGGATAGTAACATTGTCCCTTCTCTCTTTTTTCTCTCATTTTGGGCCCTTTTTTATGTCCTTTATTTTTTTGGGCCTTCTCTTTTTTTATGGCCTTTCTTTTTTTATTTATTTATTCCTCACTTGGGACAATGCTCTAATAATGATGATCATCACACTTCTATTTATTTACAACTCAATGATTACAACTTGATACTGAACAAAGATGACTCTATATGAATGCCTCCGGCAGTGTACCGGGATATGCAATGAACCAAGAGTGACATGTGAAAGGATCGATATGGTTGACTAGAGGGGGGTGAATAGGCAACTAACAATTTTTTGGCTTTTCTTTAACAATTTAAACTTTGTATCAAAGTAGGTTGTCTAGATATGCAACTAGGTGAGAAACCTATATGATGCAACAAGGATAGGAACACAAGCAAGCTAGAGATATAACACAAATAAGCTTGCACGAGTAAAGGCACGAGATAACCAAGAGTGGAGCCGGTGGAGACGAGGATGTGTTAGCGAAGTTCCTTCCCTTTGAGGGGAAGTACGTCTCCGTTGGAGCGGTGTGGAGGCACAATGCTCCCCAAGAAGCCACTAGGGCCACCGTATTCTCCTCACGCCCTCACACAAATGCGAGATGCCGTGATTCCACTATTGGTGCCCTTGGAGGCGGCGACCGAACCTTTACAAACAAGGTTGGGGCAATCTCCACAACTCAATTGGAGGCTCCCAACGACACCATGAAGCTTCACCACAATGGACTATGGCTCCGCGGTGACCTCAACCGTCTAGGATGCTCCAACACCCAAGAGTAACAAGATCCGCCAAGGGATTAGTGGGGGGAATCAAATTTCTCTTGGTGGAAGTGTGGATCGAGGCCTTCTCAACCACTCCCGAGCAAATCAACAAGTTTGATTGGCTAGGGAGTGAGATCGGGCGAAAATGGAGCTTAGAGAAACAATGGAGCTTAGGGTTGGAAGAGATGGGTCAACGGGGAAGAAGGGGACCCCTTTTATAGTGTGGAACAAAGATCTAACCGTTATCCACCTACCAGCCCGCGGCCAGTGGTACTACCGCTCTAGGCCAGCGGTACTACCACAGGGCCACGCGGTACTACCGCTTGCTGCCAAGAGGTACTACCGCAAGGTCATGCGGTACAACCGTGCAGGCCTGCGGTACTACCGCTGCACCAGCAACAGCTAGGGAAAACTTGTAGCACAAGTGCTAAGGGCGGTACTTCCGCGGGCGCGGTACTACCGCTCCCCCTTGCGGTACTACCGCAAGGCAGGAACCCCCTAGCCTGGGAAGAGTGTGGATAAGGAAACAACCGTGCCTACTTCCGTGGAAGAATGGAAGAAGCAAAAACCCGACACAGTACTACCGCAAAGGGGCGGTACTACTGCCTGACAGCTGAGCATGGTACTACCGCGGAAGGAAAGCGGTACTACCGTGGTGGGCACGGATGTAAAAAATTACATCCGCCCCTACTACCGCGGGGGAGCGGTACTAGCCTGGTGGGCCATGGTAGTGCAGCTCCAGGGGAGCGGTACTACCGTGGGCACCTGCGGTACTACCGCGCCGCAGCATGGTACTACCGCTGGTGCCTACGGTACTACCGCTCACCTGGGAGTAGTACTACCGCGAGCCAACACAGGAGCCGGAAACAAGGTGACGAGATAAACAACAGAGGAAGCTCCAAGTTGCAAGGGAAAGGAAGGGGCAAGGAAGAAACGTGTACGTGATGATTCCACCCAAACCTTTCCGACGCAGACCCCCTCTTAATAGTACGGCTTTCCTACGACTCAAATCCACGAAAAAGAAACGTAGAAAAGACGCCGTCTTCAACAGTCTTCGAGGGGCACCCAACCGCCTTGTGCCTAGCGATGAAATGTCTGGGATACTCAAGGCACACATTAGTCCACAAACGCATTGTCATCAATCACCAAAACACCTTAGGGATAAATATGCCCTTACAATCTCCCCCTTTTTGGTGGATTGATGACAATACGGGATTTGCACAAGGGAAGTAATAATAAGCAAACTCAAACCCCTCCTCTCTAGAATATAGATGGGCTCCCCCTAGATGTGTGCCAACTAGATGGGTGCTTTGGACTGCACGGCACACATACTAGGATCAAAGCTCCCCCTATATTATAGAGACAAGGCATATCTAGTAATAGGAAGGATAACACTTGACAAGATAGCACAAACATAAGTTAACTAAGATAGATAGAGTGCATATGTCTTACACCATATGAAGGATAAGTCTCAAAGGCACAAAACAAACAAAGGAAACTGAGGTTCAAACAACAAAGCAAACACACCACAAAGCAAACACACCAAGCACGACACAACGCAAATCCCTACACTCTCTCCCCCTTTGGCATCGAGACGCCAAAAAGGTAGAGAGGACACCTACACACACGGGGTGGCTCAGGCGGAGAAGTCATCCCACTGCTCCTCGTGCTCCTCGTCAGACTCGGCGGCGGGGACGGTCTCCTCGATGTCCTCCTCAAAACTAGTCCACTTGTACCCCTGCTTCGCCATCCATGCAGCCTCTGGCGTGATGGAATCCTCAGAACCGCCAGAGATCTCCTCTCCAAAGAGCCTCATGACCTTCTTGTCACGGTGGCGACTCTGCTTGTCTGCCACGTGAGACCTGTACTGCCCCTTCGCCTGCACGCAGAAGATAGTCTTCATCTTGTCCTTCAGCTTCTTGGCCCATGACGGCTTAGAGGAAGGTGTGGTAGACCTAGCAGCACGGTCCTTAGCGACAGTCTCTGCACCAGCCTCCTCCTCACCAATAGTCCTCCTAGCAGCAGACGCCTTAGCACGAGTAGTGGTGTTGGCCCAGTTGGGCTTGACACGGAGACTGATGGACTCATGCCGAATCCAGTCTGGAGCAAGGAACTCATCACCAGGGTATATCTTCTCCCAAGTTGAGGAGAGCAGCAGAAAAAGGTACGGTCCATAGATAGGTACCTTGCGGGTGAACACGGCAAACCGAAGCTCACATCACATGATGTGTGAGACATCAAGTGGCTGAGTCTGGGACGAACGTGCCTCCGCGCATAGGAGCAACATGTCCACCAGATAGGAATGAACCTTGTCCTTTTCGCCAATGCGAGGAAACAGAGTGTTGCGGAAGATGCGATGCATGATATCCAGAAAAGAGTTCAGTACCCAAGTCGACTTGCCATTGGGAAGCACCTTCTCAACATAGTGCGGCTGGAGAAAGTTCTTGTTAGCAGACTCAGAGTTGGCGTGGGGGCGAACACCAACAGGTGTGTGAAGCCCGTCATCAGGAATGTGAAGCAGATCCATGAACTCCTTCCATGTAGCAGACAGCTGACGGCCGTTGGTCATCCAGGTCATCCTCCGCTCATCCCCGGGATGAAAGTAAACTGAGGCAAAGAACTGACAGATAAGCTCAGGGTCATATTCAAGGTGAAAGGAGATCACAAGCTCAATAGCAAACTGCTCCACCAAGTCCAAAGCCTCTCCAAAATAGTCACGAAACTTGTCCTTCCTCATGTGATTCATGTCTATCCACTTGACATCCACGAAGGTATTTTGCTTGTTCTTGATCACATCCAGATAGATAAGAGCCTGCTGCTTGGTCCAAAACAACTCAGTGCCTCTGAGGACAGCACGAGGATTCACATAGGGGTTGATCTTCCGGCATTCGACATACTCATTGAGGGAAATCTCATCCATGCCCTTAGCAGGTTCCTTTTGCTTGCTGGCAGTGGTCTTGACATTGCGCTTGGGGCATTGGAGCCCTCTGGTGCTTCATCTTGGGGATTGCGCAGACGCTTGGAGCCAGTGTCATGACTGGGATTGGAGCAGCGAGAGCCACCACCTGAGACACAAAAGGCAAAACACACACGACAAGCAAGAAGGATCAATGCAAAGACCACAACACAACAAAAGAAACATGTAGGAAGCACACAAGATAATTGCCATGAGAGAGATTTGACCCCTACGGTAGAACAGCCAAGTGATGCGGTACTAAGATTATAGTACTACTCCTAGTCACGGTAGTACCGTGTAAGAGCACGGTAGTACCGGGTCTGGGAGCGGTAGTAGGATCTTAGTGCCACAGCTAGTGCGGTAGTACCGCACCTGATGGGCGGTAGTACCGCACGATAGCGCGGTAGTACCGCACCTGATGGGCGGTAGTACTGCACGTGAGTCGCGGTAGTACCGCACTGCGTCAGATCCGAACAGGTTCAAATCTGAGAAAGCCCGCGAAACCACGGTTGTACTACGGTTGGACAAATCTATCACAGGACAATATCTCAAGTAAAATTCCTACGCAACACGACTCTCCTACATCCGACTCTTGCTTAGATTTGGCCTAAAATCTCAAGAACAACAAGCATCTCCCCGAAAACCTAGAAGCAAGAGAACAACCAGGAAAGAGAGGGATTTGGGGAAAAACCTTGGTCCATGGCAAGAGGAAGTGGTGGGGAACGATCCCACCGGTCGGAATCCGAGGAGAGTGGCCGGAGACGGAGATCCGGCGAGGACCTCCAGCGCCGTTCTTGAGCGGGAGAGAGAGAGAGAGAGACGTGGGGAGAGAGACAAATGGATGTGTATGGGGAGTTGGAACTCCCCTGCCCGAGTCATAACCCCCACGCCCACTTGACGGCGCGGTAGTACCGTGCGTCATCGCGGTAGTACCGCTCGGCGGGTGTACCGCACCGGAGCGGTAGTACCGTGCCCTCTCAACGCGGTAGTACCGCGGCAAGCCGCGGTAGTACCGTGGGCTCAAAAAGTTGCCAGTGTCAAGCAGGACTTTGCACGAAAACTTCAAGGCAACAAGACACCACAAGACCACGCGACACACGAAGGCAGAGAGGCAAACAACAACATGAAACAACCACGAGACACCACCTCTTCCAAAGAGAGGGCGGTGGCCGGAGCCACCTATGTTTGAGTTAATTGGTATGGCACCGCGAAGAATTATCCTTGGGCACATGACCAAAACTCATCTTTGAGGCACAAGTACCATCAAACATGGCTAATGTGAAAGACTTAATCAATTTATGCATAATGGGGGGAGGGAGAGTTCATTGAGAGAACAACACTCCCCCTATGTCCATGCCTACACCTAAACAAGACAACAAGTTGAGTATGATGGGGTGTGCAAGGGTTCAAGCAACATTGCTCGAATCAATGATATTTAGCTCATGCCTTAACTTGCGAAATCTTGCTTCATCCAAGGGCTTCGTGAAAATATCTGCAAGGTTATCATGACTGTTGACATAGTTGAGCTTGATCTCTCCTCGCCTAATGTGATCCCGGATGAAGTGATACCGGATCTCAATATGCTTCGTCTTGAAGTGTTGCACCGGGTTGAGAGAGATCTTGATGGCACTTTCATTGTCACACCAAAGAGGCACTTTGTCACAAATGACACTGTAATCCTTTAAAGTTTGCCTCATCCATAAGAGTTGTGCACAACAACTACCGGCCGCAACATATTCCGCTTCGGTGGACAAGAGAGACACACAACTTTGCTTTTTGGAAGACCAACTTACCAAAGAGCAACCAAGGAATTGGCACCCTCCGGAAGTGGACTTTCTATCCACTTTGTCTCCCGCCCAATCGGAATCCGAATACCCTACAAGCTTGAAGTTTGCTCCTCTTGGGTACCATAAGCCAAAGTTTGGGGTATGAGCCAAATATCGAAAGATTCGTTTGACCGCCATATAGTGACTTTCCTTAGGTGCGGCTTGAAACCGTGCACAAATTCCCACACTCAACATGCTATCCGGTCTAGATGCACAAATGTAAAGCAAGGAGCCTATCATGGAGCAATATACCTTTTGATCTGCTACCTCTTGAGCTTGCGTTGGATTTCCCCGAAGAGGAAAGGATGATGCAGCAGAGTAGCATAAGTATTTCCCTCAGTTTTTGAGAACCAAGGTATCAATCCAGTAGGAGGCCATGCTCAAGTCCCTCGTACCTGCACAAAACGATAGCTACTCGCAATCAACGCGATTAGGGGTTGTCAATCCCTTCACAATCACTTACGAGAGTGAGATCTGATAGATATAATATTTTTGGTATTTTTGGTATAAAGATGCAAAGTGAAAAGTAAAGGCAAAGTAAAAAAGCAAAGCAAGATTAAAGTAATGGAGATTGATATGATGAGAATAGACTCGGGGGCCATAGGTTTCACTAGTGGCTTCTCTCAAGAGCATAAGTATTCTACGGTGGGTGAACAAATTGCTGTTGAGCAATTGACCGAATTGAGCATAGTTATGAGAATATCTAGGCATGATCATGTATATAGGCATCACGTCCGTGACAAGTAGACCGAAACGATTCTGCATCTACTACTATTACTCCACTCATCGGCCGCTATCCAGCATGCATCTACAGTATTAAGTTAAAAACAGAGTAACGCCTTAAGCAAGATGACATGATGTAGAGAGATAAATTCATGCAATATGAAATAAACCCCATCTTGTTATCCTCGATGGCAATGATGCAATACATGCCTTGCTGCCCCTTCTGTCACTGGGAAAGGACACCGCAAGATCGAACCCAAAGCTAAGCACTTCTCCCATGGCAAGAACTACCAACCTAGTTGGCCGAACCAAATGGATAATTCGAAGAGACTTGCAAAGATAACCAATCATACATAAAAGAATTCAGAGAAGATTCAAATATTATTCATAGATAGACTTGATCATAAACCCACAATTCATCGGTCTCAACAAACACACCGCAAAAAGAAGATTACATCGAATAGATCTCCACGAGAGAGGGGGAGAACTTTGTATTGAGATTCAAAGAGAGAGAAGAAGCCATCTAGCTACTAACTATGGACCCGAAGGTCTGAGGTAAACTACTCACACTTCATCGGAGAGGCTATGATGATGTAGAAGCCCTCCGTGATGACGGCCCTCTTCCGAAGGAGCTCCGGAACAGGCCCCAAGATGGGATCTCGTGGATACAGAAAGTTGCGGCGGTGGAATTAGGTTTTTGGCTCCGTATCTGTTCGTTTGGGGGTACATAGGTATATATAGGAGGAAGGAGTATGTCGGTGGAGCTCCGAGGGGCCCACGAGGTAGGGGGGGCGCGCCCCCACCCTCGTGACCGCCCCTTTTGTTCCTTGGAGCAGGGTCCAAGTCTCCTGGATCACCTTCGGTGAGAAAATCACGTTCCTGAAGGTTTTATTCCGTTTGGACTCCGTTTGATATTTTGTTTCTTCGAAACACTGAAATATGCAAAAAAATAGCAATTTTGGGCTGGGCCTCTGGTTAATAGGTTAGTCCCAAAAGTAATATAAAAGTGGAAAATAAAGCCCAATATAGTCCAAAACAGTAGATAATATAGCATGGAGCAATCAAAAATTATAGATACATTGGAGACGTATCAGGCATCCCCAAGCTTAATTCCTGCTCGTCCTCGAGTAGGTAAATGATAAAAAGAGAATTTTTGATGTGGAGTGCTACTTGGCATAATTTCAATGTAAATCTTCTTAATTGTGATATGAATATTTAGATTAGAAAGATTCAAGACAAAATTTTATATTGACATAAGAAATAATAATACTTCAAGCATACTAACAAAGCAATTATGTCTTCTCAAAATAACATGGCCAAAGAAAGTTATCCCTACAAAATCATATAGTCTGGCTATGCTCTATCTTCACCACACAAAATATTTAAATCATGCACAACCCCGATGACAAGCCAAGCAATTGTTTCATACTCTAACTTTTTCAAAACTTTTTCAATCTTCACGCAATACATGAGCGTGAGCCATGGACATAGCACTATAGGTGGAATAGAATGGTGGTTGTGGAGAAGACAAAAAGAGGGGAAGATAGTCTCACATCAACTAGGCGTATCAACGGGCTATGGAGATGTCCATCAATAGATATCAATGTGAGTGAGTAGGGATTGCCATGCAACGGGTGCACTAGAGCTATAAGTATATGAAAGCTCAAAAAGAAACTAAGTGGGTGTGCATCCAACTTGCTTGCTCATGAAGACCTAGGGCAATTTGAGGAAGCCCATCATTGGAATATACAAGCCAAGTTCTATAATGAAAGATTCCCACTAGTATATGAAAGTGATAACATGAGAGACTCTCTACTATGAAGATCATGGTGCTACTTTGAAGCACAAGTGTGGTAAAAGGATAGTAACATTGCCCCTTCTCTCTTTTTCTCTCATTTTTTATTTATATTTTTTATTTGGGCCTTTTCTCTCTTTTTTATGGCCTCTTTTTTTTTATTTGGGCTTCTTTGGCCTCTTTTATTTATTTTTCGTCCGGAGTCTCATCCCGACTTGTGGGGGAATCATAGTCTCCATCATTCTTTCCTCACTGGGACAATGCTCTAATAATGATGATCATCACACTTTTATTTTTCTTACAACTCAACAATTACAACTCGATACTTAGAACAAAATATGACTCTATATGAATGCCTCCAGTGGTGTACCGGGATATGCAATATGACAATGATGGAGTGTGTCATAATAAACGGAATGGTGGAAAGTTGCATGGCAATATATCTCGGAATGGCTATGGAAATGCCATAATAGGTAGGTATGGAGGCTGTTTTGAGGAAGGTATATGGTGGGTGTATGATACCGGCGAAAAGTGTGCGGTATTAGAGAGGCTAGCAAAGGTGGAAGGGTGAGAGTGCGTATAATCCATGGACTCAACATTAGTCATAAAGAACTCATATACTTATTGCAAAAATCTAGAAGTTATCAAAGCAAAGTATTACACGCATGCTCCTAGGGGGATAGATTGGTAGGAAAAGACCATCGCTCGTCCCCGACCGCCACTCATAAGGAAGACAATCAATAAATAAATCATGCTCCGACTTCATCACATAACGATTCACCATACGTGCATGCTACGGGAATCACAAACTTCAACACAAGTATTCTTTAAATTCACAACAACTCAACTAGCATGACTTTAATATTATCACCTCCATATCTCAAAACAATTATCAAGCATCCAACTTTTCTTAGTATTCAACACACTCAAATGAAAGTTTCACAAATCTTGAATACCAAGCATATTATTATTAAGCAAATTACCATGCTATTAAGACTCTCAAAATAATTTAAGTGAAGCATGAGAGATCAATATTTTCTTTAAAACAAATCCACCACCGTGCTCTAAAAGATCTAAGTGAAGCACATAGAGCAAAATTATAATGCTCAAAAGATGTAAGTGAAGCACATAGAGCAAAACTACTTAGCTCAAAAGATATAAGTGAAGCACATAGAGTATTCTATCAAATTCTAATTCATGTATGGCTCTCTCAAAAGGTGTGTACAGCAAGGATGATTGTGTCACACTAACAATAAAAGACACAAATAATACAAGACGCTCCAAGCAAAACACATATCATGTTGGTGAATAAAAATATAGCTCCAAATAAATTACCGATGGCTTTTAGGTGTCCTTAGATTATCTTGGGGGTGCCATGGGCATCCCCAAGCTTAGGCTCTTGCCACTCCTTGTTCCATAATCCATTAAATCCTTACCCAAAACTTGAAAACTTCACAACACAAAACTTAAGGCAGAAAACTCGTGAGCTCCGTTAGCGAAAGAAAACAAAATACCACTTAAAGGTACTGTAATGAACTCATTCTTTATTTATATTGGTGTTAAACCTACTTTATTCCAACTTCTCTATGGATTATAAACTATTTTACTAGCCATAGATTCATCAAAATAAGCAAACAACACACGAAAAACAGAATCTGTCAAAAACAGAACAGTCTGTAGTAATCTGTAGCTAGCGCGAGATCTGGAACCCCAAAAATTCTAAAATAAATTTCTGAACGTGAGGAATTTATCTATTAATCATCTTCAAAAACAATTAACTAAGTAGCATTCTCCAAATAAAAATGACAGCAGTTCTCGTGAGCGCTAAAGTTTCTGTTTTTTACAGCAAGTTCAACAAGACTTTCCCCAAGTCTTCTCAACGGTTCTACTTGGCACAAACACTAATTAAACACAAAAAACACAACCAAAACAGAGGCTAGATAATTTATTTATTACTAAACAGGAGCAAAAATCAAGGAATAAAAATAAAATTGGGTTGCCTCCCAACAAGCGCTATCGTTTAACGCCCCTAGCTAGGCATAAAAGCGAGGATAGATCTAGGTATTGCCATCTTTGGTAGTAGAAAAGGAAAGAGCAAGCTTGCTATCTATAGAATTAATCTTTCTATTTTGATAAAGCACATGGCCATTAATGGTAGAATAGATATTAAGTATGTTACGGAAGTTTGTATCTAAGCTAGCCTTTATCTCTTTAATAGATTCATTTTGGTAAGAAAGCAAGAGAGATGTGATTTCAGTTTTCTCATTAATGGGGTGCCCATATATAGTTTTCATCCTCTCATAGGTATCTATGGGGTCCCCTTCAAGAAAACCCCCCTCGAAAATAGAATCTAAATTTTGTTTGAACGAAGCGGGTAGCCCAACATAAAAGCTTTTTAAGTAAACCTCAATTTGATATTGGGGTACATAGCTAGCCCGGATCCTTAACAGCCTATCCCAAGCATCTTTCAAGGATTCATCAAGTAAATAGCGAAAAATTCCAGAATCATCTTCATCAAAATTACTAAGGTTCTCATTGATAACTCCGGCAAGTTGTTCTATAGCATTCCGATTCATGAGTTTAGATAAGATAGTAGGATTGTCTAAAGCACTAGAACTTGGGAGAGAATCCCCAACTCTTTTTGGTTCTGACATGACGAGGGAAAAGAGGAAAACAGAGAAAGAGAGGGAGGATAGAGAGAGAGAGGGTGAATAAAATGGCAAGGGTGAAGTGGGCGAGAGGAAAACGAGAGGCAAATGGCAAATAATGTAATGCGAGAGATAGGGATTGTGATGGGTACTTGGTATGTTGACCTTTTGCGTAGACTGCCCGACAACGGCGCCAGAAATTCTTCTTTCTACCTGTTGAGCTTGCGTTGGATTTCCCCGGAGAGGAAAGGATGATGCAGCAGAGTAGTGTAAGTATTTCCCTCAGTTTTTGAGAACCAAGGTATCAATCCAGTAGGAGGCCACGCTCAAGTCCCTCGTACCTGCACAAAACGATAGCTACTCGCAACCAACGCGATTAGGGGTTGTCAATCCCTTCACGGTCACTTACGAGAGTGAGATCTGATAGATATAATATTTTTGGTATTTTTGGTATAAAGATGCAAAGTGAAAAGTAAAGGCAAAGTAAAAAAGCAAAGCAAGATTAAAGTAATGGAGATTGATATGATGAGAATAGACCCGGGGGCCATAGGTTTCACTAGTGGCTTCTCTCAAGAGCATAAGTATTCTACGGTGGGTGAACAAATTACTGTTAAGCAATTGACCGAATTGAGCATAGTTATGAGAATATCTAGGCATGATCATGTATATAGGCATCATGTCCGTGACAAGTAGACCGAAACGATTCTGCATCTACTACTATTACTCCACTCACCGACCGCTATCCAGCATGCATCTAGAGTATTAAGTTAAAAACAGAGTAATGCCTTAAGCAATATGACATGATGTAGAGAGATAAATTCATGCAATATGAAATAAACCCCATCTTGTTATCCTCGATGGCAACGATGCAATATGTGCCTTGTTACCCCTTCTGTCACTGGGAAAGGACACCGCAAGATCGAACCCAAAGCTAAGCACTTCTCCCATGGCAAGAACTACCAATCTAGTTGGCCGAACCAAACGGATAATTCGAAGAGACTTGCAAAGATAATCAATCATACATAAAAGAATTCAGGGAAGATTCAAATATTATTCATAGATAGACTTGATCATAAACCCACAATTCATCGGTCTCAACAAACACACCGCAAAAAGAAGATTACATCGAATAGATCTCCACGAGAGAGGGGGAGAACTTTGTATTGAGATTTAAAGAGAGAGAAGAAGCCATCTAGCTACTAACTATGGACCCGAAGGTCTGAGGTAAACTACTCACACTTCATCGGAGAGGCTATGATGATGTAGAATCCCTCCGTGATGACGGCCCTCTTCCGGCGGAGCTCCGGAACAGGCCCCAAGATGGGATCTCGTGGATACAGAAAGTTGCGATGGTGGAATTAGGTTTTTGGCTCCATATCTGTTCGTTTGGGGGTACGTAGGTATATATAGGAGGAAGGAGTATGTCAGTGGAGCTCCGAGGGGCCCACGAGGCAGGTGGCGCACCCTAGGGGGGGCGCGCCCCCCACCCTCGTGACCGCCTCTTTTGTTCCTTGGAGCAGGGTCCAAGTCTCCTGGATCACGTTCGGTGAGAAAATCACGTTCCTGAAGGTTTTATTCCGTTTGGACTCCGTTTGATATTCCGTTTCTTCAAAACACTGAAATAGGCAAAAAAAACAGCAATTCTGGGTTGGGCCTCCGGTTAATAGGTTAGTCCCAAAAGTAATATAAAAGTGGAAAATAAAGCCCAATATAGTCCAAAACAGTAGATAATATAGCATGGAGCAATCAAAAATTATAGATACGTTGGAGGCGTATCATGATCCACCGCTTTACCATTGGGATCTATGTCAAGTTGGCACTTGGTGGGCATTGGAGTGGAAGCCGGCTTGACATCACTTAGCTTGAATCTCTTGAGCATGTCTTGAGTGTATTTGGCTTGGTTGATGAAGGTTCCTTCTCTTCTTTGCTTCACTTCGAACCCTAGAAAGAACTCCAACTCTCCCATGGAAGACATCTCGAACTTTGAGGTCATGAGAGCGGCAAATTCCTCATTGAAAGCTTTGTTAGGGGAACCAAAGATAATATCATCAACATATAATTGGCACACAAACAACTCCCCTTTGACCTTCTTAGTAAAAAGAGTGGGGTCGATTAGCCCAACTTCAAAACCACGGTCTTGTAACAACTCGGTAAGGTGGTCATACCACGCACGTGGGGCTTGTTTAAGGCCATAGAGTGCCTTATCGAGTTGATACACATGATCGGGAAAGTAGGGATCCTCAAACCCGGGGGGGTGCTTGACATAAACCAATTCATTAATAGGACCGTTAATAAAAGCACTCTTCACATCCATTTGTTGTAACTTAAAGTTATGATGAGAAGCATATGCAATCAACATGCGAATGGATTCAAGACGAGCAACGGGAGCAAAGGTTTCACCGTAGTCGATACCCTCGACTTGGGAGTAGCCTTGTGCTACCAGACGAGCCTTGTTGCGAATGATAATCCCATAGGCATCTTGCTTGTTCTTAAATATCCACTTGGTTCCAATGACATTGTGATTCCCCGTCGGTCTTGGCACCAATCTCCACACTTTGTTGCGCTCGAAGTTGTTGAGTTCTTCATGCATGGCATTGAGCCAATCCGGATCTTCGAGTGCCTCATAGACCTTGTGAGGTTCGACACAAGAGACAAACGCGTGATGCTCACAATAGTTTGCTAATTGTCTACGAGTGCTTACCCCCTTTCTTAAGCTTCCAAGCACATTCGTCATGAGATGATCCTTGGTGGAGAGCTTGGAGGCAACCTTGGTGGCACGACGCTCCAATTCCTCCTCGGGGGTGAGACGAGGAGTAGTCACTTGATCATCTTGAGCGTCGTCTTGAGCTTGTTCTTGTTCTTGAACTTGCTCGGAGGAGAGAACTTGACCTTGGGCATCACTTGGTGTGTCACCACCGTCTTGAGCATGATCTTGCGCTTGGTCTTGTTCTTGAGGATGAGGGCCTTCATGTTGTTCTTCGGAAGCGTGTGGGCCTTGGGTTGGTGATGGCTCCACTTGAGTGGAGCATTGTCCTTCTCCTTAGGCCACAAGGGGTTCCTCAATGGGTAGGATAAAACCAACACCCATTCTTCTTATGGCTTGAGGAGGAATTTCATCACCTACATCACAAGTGCCACTTTGCTCCACTTGGGAGCCGTTATTCTAATCAAACTCCACGTTACACGTCTCCTCAATAAGTCCCGTGGATTTATTGAGGACACGGTAAGCATGAGAGTTTGTAGCATAACCAACAAATATGCCCTCATAAGCTCTAGCCTCAAATTTAGACAACCGAACACCTTTCTTGAGAATGAAACACTTACACCCGAACACCCGAAAGTACTTGAGGTTGGGCTTGTTACTGGTGAGTATCTCATATGGAGTCTTGTTCAAGCCCTTGCGGAGGTAGAGCCGATTGGATGCATGACACGCGGTGTTGATGGCTTCGGCCCAAAAGTTGTATGGAAACTTGAACTCCGCCATCATGGTCCTTGCCGCATCCATCAACGTCCGGTTCTTCCTCTCCGCGACAGTGTTTTGTTGAGGGTGTAAGGTGTGGAATATTGATGCTTGATCCCCTCATCACTAAGAAACTCATCCAAGGTGTAATTCTTGAACTCGGTGTCGTTGTCACTTCTTATTGGCAAGATCTTTGCCTTGTGTTGACGTTGTGCTTCATTTTCAAAGTCAATGACGGTTTGTTGGGTCTCGCTCTTCCTCTTGAAGAAATACACCCACGTGTATCTTGAGTAGTCATCCACAATCACCAAGCAATACTTCCTACCCCCAAGACTATCAAAGGATGGAGGCCCAAAGAGATCCAAGTGAAGGAGCTCCAAAGGACTCTTTGAGTAAATGATAGTCGTGGGAGGGTGAGCCTTCTCATGTAGCTTTCCTTCGATACAAGCACTGCAAGCACGATCTTTAGCAAAACTAACATTCGTTAGTCCACGGACATGGTCCCCCTTGAGAAGACTTTGCAAAGATCTCATATTGACATGGGCTAAACGGCGATGCCAAAGCCATCCCACATCAACTTTAGCCATTAGGCATGTCGCGGTCTTAGTGGGTCGCTCCGAAAAGTTAATCACATATAGACCGTTCTCGACATGCCCAACAAAGGCTACTTTAAGAGTCTTGCTCCACAAGAGGGCCACGGTATCAATATCAAAGAAAGTGGCAAAGCCCATGATTGCAAGTTGACGAACGGAAAGTAAATTGTATGCAAGGGACTCAACAAGCATGACCTTCTCGATCGTGAGATCATGAGAGATGACTACCTTGCCAAGTCCCAATACCTTAGAAGATGAGGCGTCACCCCACTCGACATTGGTGGGCATAGATGGAATCTTGTGCACGTCCACCACCAAGTCCTTGCTTCCGGTCATATGATTTGTAGCTCCGCTATCGAGCAACCATGATCCCCCACCGGAAGCAAACACCTACAAGAGATCAATGCTTGGTTTTAGGTACCCATTTTGTAATGGGTCCTTTGATGTTAGTAACAAGGGTCTTTGGAACCCAAATAGACCATTCAATGTACTCATGAGAAGAACCAACGAATTTGGCATAGACATGCCCATCACTAGCACGACATAACATATAAGAAGGATTAAAGTCGCCGGCTTTGATGGGAGGAGTGGCATTGCCCTTTTTGACACCGCCACCCTTCGCATTGTTCTTCTTCTCCTTGGAAGCACTCTCTCCCTCCTTCGCAAAGGTTTGCATGAGAGGAGGAGGTCATTTGGTCTTGTCATTCTTCTTCTTGTTCTTGGACTCGGGCACGTACCCAATCCCTTCCTTGGCCATGACTCCCTTTTGGTTGATCAAGAGGTCGTTGAGGTTCTTCTTGCCTTGTATGCAAGTCGCAAGACCTCTCTCAAGTTGCACCTTTAGCTTAGCGTTCTCCTCAACAAGATGCACATGCTCACAACACGGGTTAGTAGCATTTGCATTATCAATTAGCATCATACGAGGAAAAGTGGCTTTTTCCTTGGTTAGCTTTACTTGAAGTTGATCATGAGACTCTTTGAGGCTAGCATGAGCACCCTTCAAGACCTTGTGAGCCTTGTCAAGTAGATCAAACTCCTCTTTGAGTCTAGCAAGATCAACCTCAAGTTCGGCCTTCTCAGAGTTTAGCACATGAGAAACAATGAGAACATGATCATAATCTTTCTTTAACTTAGCATGATCAACGTTGTGTGACTCCTCAAGAGCCAAACGAAGACCACGCTCTTCCTCAAGAGCATTGGAATGATCCGAAATCTCATCGGCATAGTCACAACTATGCCCTTCCATCTTAGTGATGGTATGTTCGTGAGCCTCGATCATGTCATTGGCTTCACCAAGTTGTTCCAAGAGAGCAACAAAGTGCTTCTTGGATTTACCCTTAAGTTTGCCCATAAAGGCCTCAAACTCATTCGCCTCCACATTAGCTCCCTCATGTTCATCAATGCTATCCGTCGAAGAAGGATGATTAATGATGGTAGTTTTGATGTTGGGGGTTACCTTGTTGGTGGCTTTAGCCATGAGGCACTTGGCGGTGATGCTCTCATTGGGTGAGTCGAAGAGAGACACCCGTGGAGTCGTCGCAATGGCAACGGAGGCCATGGCAACCGACTCATCATCTTCATCATCGTCATCATCCTCATTGTACTCTTCTTGCATGTACCACCAATGCCTTGGGAGGAGTCTTCTTGGTGAAGTTGCTCTTGTTGGGGAACGACTTGGCCTTGTCCTTTCGGATGAGCTTGCCACCATTGTCTTCCCTCTTCTCATACGGGCACTCCGCAACAAAATGACTCACGTTGACACAATTGTAGCAAGTCCTTACACGTTGCTTGCTCTTCGTGCCACTTGAGTTCTTCTTGTTAAAGTTTGGCCTTGAGTTTTTCTTGCTCCAAAATTGCCTTGAAGCGAGTGCCATGTGTTCGTGATATACATACTTTGTATCTTTGGGGTTGCTCCCCTCTTCTTCCTCTTCTTCTTCTTCAACACAGAGCTTGGCCTTTAATGCAAGGTTGGGCTTCTTTGCCCTTTGAGAACGAAGCACCGCATTGTCGGCGGTCTTGTCCAAAATGTTCATGGCCACAAACTCATCCAACACTTCGCTTGAGGTCAAAGTGTGGAAGTCTGGCCTCTGACGAATGACGGAGGACATGGCCTTGTGGTAGGGCATCATTGCCTTGAGGAATTTGCACTTGATCCAATTGTCATCCGTGTCCTTGCTCCCGTGATCTCGGAGTGAGACCGCGAGTTTGGTTACTCTCCGATAAAGCTCACAAGGTTCTTCATCTTCTTTCATTGCAAACTCATCGGCCTCATCTTGCACCACTTCATAGTTGGAGCGTTGAATGCTTGCGCTTCCCTGGTAGAGCAAGACAACACAAAGCCATGCGTCTTTGGCCAAGGCGAAGGGACGAAGATGAGGTAGATCTTCGGGTGGAATTGCATCTTGAATGATGAAGAGAGCATTCTCATTGAATTGGTTATCCGCGGCTTCTTGAGGAGTGAAGTTGCTTGGATCATGCAGATGGAAACCTTCTTCAATGATTCTCCAAAGATTAGTGTTCACATGATTTAAATGACGTTTAAAGCGGTAAACCCAAGAATCAAAGTCCTCATTTTTCACAATCTTAGGGGGAGGACCGGCATGATTCAAATGAGTGGAAGGAACCGGTCCACCATAAACAAGTGGTGGTTCCACATGAGCAAAGATGTCGGTGCCATTTTTACCACTAGAAGAAGGAGCCTTTTCACTACTAGCTTCCCCCTTGTCGGAGATAGCATCCGTCACCTTGTCGGTGGGATCACCCACTTTCAACGGTGCGGTGGATAGTTTAAGCCCCTCAAGGAATTTAGTAAACATGCTTTCAACCTCGGTCGTCATGGAGGTTTTCAATGTCTCCAAGGCCACATTGAACTCCTCACGAGAGACCGAGGTTCCCCCATCGCCCGTAGATGAGGTCGGATTCACACTGGAGTGTTCCTCCACACCATCTATGGTATCAACCATACTCTTCGGACGATAAAGCCCTTAATAAAGAGACGAGGCTCTGATACAAATTCAAAGGATCGATATGGTTGACTAGAGGGGGGTGAATAGGCAACTAACAATTTTTGGCTTTTCTTTAACAATTTAAACTTTGTATCAAAGTAGGTTGTCTAGATATGCACATAGATGAGCAACCTATATGATGCCACAAGGATAGGAACACAAGCAAGCTAGAGATATAACACAAATAAGCTTGCACGAGTAAAGGCACGAGATAACCAAGAGTGGAGCCGGTGGAGACGAGGATGTGTTACCGAAGTTCCTTCCCCTTGTGGGGAAGTACGTCTCCGTTGGAGCGGTGTGGAGGCACAATGCTCCCCAAGAAGCCACTAGGGCCACCGTATTCTCCTCACGCCCTCACACAGTGCGAGATGCCGTGATTCCACTATTGGTGCCCTTGGAGGCGGCGACCGAACCTTTACAAACAATGTTGGGGAAATCTCCACAACTCAATTGGAGGCTCCCAACGACACCACGCAGCTTCACCACAATGGACTATGTCTCCGCGGTAACCTCAACCGTGTAGGATTCTCAAACACCCAAGAGTAACAAGATCCGCAAGGGATTAGTGGGGGGAATCAAATTTCTCTTGGTGGAAGTGTGGATCGAGGCCTTCTCAACACTCCCGAGCAAATCAACAAGTTTGATTGGCTAGGGAGTGAGATCGGGCGAAAATGGAGCTTAGGGCAACAATGGAGCTTAGGGTTGGAAGAGATGGGTCAACAGGGAAGAAGGGGACCCCTTTTATAGTGTGGAACAAAGATCCAACCGTTATCCACCTACCAGCCCGTGGCCAGCGGTACTACCGCTCTAGGCCAGCGGTACTACCGCAGGGCCACACGGTACTACCGCTTGCTACCAAGAGGTACTACCGCAAGGTCACACGGTACAACCGTACAGGCTTGCGGTACTACCGCTGCACCAGCAACAGCTAGGGAGAACCTGTAGCACAAGTGCTAAGGGTGGTACTACCGCTCCCCCTTGTGGTACTACCACAAGGCAGGAACCCCCTAGCCTGGGAAGAGTGTGGATAAGGAAACAACCGTGCCTACTTCCGTGTAAGAATGGAACCGACACAGTACTACCGCAAAGGGGCGGTACTACCGCCTGACAGCTGAGCATGGTACTACCGCGGAAGGAAAGCGGTACTACCGTGGTGGGCGTGGATGTAAAAAATTACATCTGCCCCTACTACCACGGGGGAGCGGTACTAGCCTGGTGGGCCACGGTAGGGCAGCTCCAGGGGATCGGTACTACCGTGGGCACCTGCGGTACTACCGCACCGCAGCACGGTACTACCGCTGGTGCCTACGGTACTACCGCTCACCTAGGAGCAGTACTACCGCGAGCCAACACAGCAGCCGAAAACAAGGTGATGAGATAAACAACGGAGGAAGCTCCAAGGTGCAAGGGAAAGGAGGGGGCAAGGAAGAAACGTGTACGTGATGATTCCACCCAAACCTTTTCGACGCGGACCCCCTCTTAATAGTACGGCTTTCCTACGACTCAAATCCACCAAAAAGAAACGTAGAAAAGACGCTATCTTCAACAGTCTTTGAGGGGCACCCAACCGTCTTGTGCCTAGCGATGAAATGTCTGGGATACTCAAGGCACACGATTAGTCCGCAAACACATTGTCATCAATCACCAAAACACCTTAGGGATAAATATGCCCTTACAACATGTATGAAAGAATTATGAACGGTGGCTTTGCCACAAATACTATGTCAACTACATGATCATGCTAAGCAATGTGACAATGATGAATGTGTCATGATGAACGGAATGATGGAAAGTTGCATGGCAATATATCTCGGAATGGCTATGGAAATGCCATAATAGGTAGGTATGGTGGCTGTTTTGAGGAAGATATAAGGAGGTTTATGTGTGAAAGAGCGTATCATATCACGGGGTTTGGATGTACCGGCGAAGTTTGCGCCAACTCTCAATGTGAGAAAGGGCAATGCACGGTACCGAAGAGGCTAGCAAGGATGGAAGGGTGAGAGTGCATATAATCCATGGACTCAACATTAGTCATAAAGAACTCACATACTTATTGCAAAAAATCTACAAGTCATCAAAAACCTCGGCACTACGCGCATGCTCCTAGGGGGATAGATTGGTAGGAAAAGACCATCGCTCGTCCCCGACCGCCACTCATAAGGAAGACAATCAAATAACACCTCATGTTTCAAATTTGTTGCATAACGTTTACCATACGTGCATGCTACGGGACTTGCAAACTTCAACACAAGTATTTCTCAATTTCACAACTACTCAACTAGCATGACTTTGATATTATTACCTCCATATCTCAAAAAAATCATCAAGCATCAAACTTTCTTAGTATTCAACACACTCATACGAAAGTTTTATTATTAATCTTGCATACCAAGCATATTAGGATTTTAAGCAAATTACCATGCTATTAAGACTCTAAAAATAATCTAAGTGAAGCATGAGAGATCAATAGTTTCTATAAAACAAATCCACCACCGTGCTCTAAAAGATATAAGTGAAGCACTAGAGCAAAACTATAAAGCTCAAAAGATATAAGTGAAGCACATAGAGTATTCTATCAAATTCCAAATCATGTATGGCTCTCTCAAAAGGTGTGTACAGCAAGGATGATTGTGGTAGACTAACAAGCAAAGACTCAAATCATAAAAGATGCTCCAAGCAAAACACATATCATGTGGTGAATAAAAATATAGCTCCAAGTAAAGTTACCGATAGAAGTAGACGAAAAGAGGGGATGCCTTCCGAGGCATCCCCGACCTTTGGCTTTTAGGTGTACTTAGATTATCTTGGGGGTTACATGGGCATCCCCAAGCTTAGGCTCTTGCCACTCCTTGTTCCATAATCCATCAAATCTTTACCCAAAACTTGAAAACTTCACAACACAAAACTTAAAGTAGAAACTCTCGTGAGCTCCGTTAGCGAAAGAAAACAAAAGACCACTTCAAGGTACTGTAATGAACTCATTATTTATTTACATTGGTGTTAAACCACTGTATTTCAACTTCTCTATGGATTATAAACTATTTTACTAGCCATAGATTCATCAAAATAAGCAAACAACACACGAAAAACAGAATCTGTCAAAAACAGAACAGTCTGTAGTAATCTGTAGATAGCGCAAGATATGGAACCCCAAAAATTCTAAAATAAATTGCTGGACGTGAGGAATTTATCTATTAATAATCTGAAAAAATAATCAACTAAATATCACTTTCCAAATAAAAATGACAGAAGTTCTCGTGAGCGCTAAAGTTTCTGTTTTTTACAGCAAGTTCAACAAGACTTTCCCCAAGTCTTCCCAACGGTTCTACTTGGCACAAACACTAATTAAACACAAAAACACAACTAAAACAGAGGCTAGATAATTTATTTATTACTAAACAGGAGCAAAAAGCAAGGAATAAAAATAAAATTGGGTTGCCTCCCAACAAGCGCTATCGTTTAACGCCCCTAGCTAGGCATAAAAAGCAAGAATAGATCTAGGTATTGCCATCTTTGGTTTTCAATTTTTTAGCGGAATCAAGATCGAATCCGGGAGGTTCTTTACGTTTCCCTTCATATTCTGAAATTTTTAGATCTAAAGAATCCAACCGCTTATTGCAAAGGATAATCAACATATTCGTGCGGTGAATATTTCCACTAATGTTCTTAAGAGGTTCAAGAGATTTCTGCAAGATTTTAGTAACTTCACAATTTTTTTCAAAAACTTGTGTCTCTTCCTGAGTAGGATGAGGCCCCTTTTGTTGAGGTAGTGTTCCCACTATACCTTCTATAATTTCAAGTGCAATATGGGGATCGATTTCAATAAAATTGCCTTTGGCAACGCAATCCAAGAGTTGTCTATGAGACATATTTAATCCAACATAAAAATTGCGAAGCAAAATTCTCAGATTTATTTCAGAGGTACAATTACGATGAGATTCCATTATTCTCAACCAGGCATCTTTTAGGTTTTCTCCTAACCTTTGTTTAAAGTAAAAGATTTCGAACTTAGGGGTCAACGAAGAAGATAAGGGACTAGCCACAACGACAAGCAAACAAACTAACACACAAGCAAACAAAAGGCAAACGGGCAAAAGGAGGCAAATAGAGAGGGAGGATATAGAGAGAGAGGGCGAATAAAACGGCAAGGGTGAAGTGGGGGAGAGGAAAACGAGAGGCAAATGGCAAATAATATAATGCGGGAGATAGGGATTGTGATGGGTACTTGGTATGTTGACTTTTGCGCAGACTCCCCGGCAACAGCGCCAGAAATTGCTTGTTGTCGGGAGTCAAATCTTGACTTGCGCGAACCTCCCCGGCAACGGCGCCAAAAATTCTTCCTGCTACCTCTTGAGCACTACGTTGGATTTCCCCGAAGAGGAGAGGATGATGCAGCAAAGTAGTGTAAGTATTTCCCTTAGTTTTTGAGAACCAATGTATCAATCCAGTAGGAGGCTACGCGCGAGTCCCTCGTACCTACACAAAAATAATAGCTCAACGCAACCAACACGCTTAGGGGTTGTCAATCCCTTCACGGAGATCTGATAGAGATGATAAATAATATTTTTGGTATTTTTGGTATAGAGATGCAAAGTAAAAAGTAAAACCAAAGTAATAATAAAGTGATGGAGATTGATATGATGAGAAAGAGACCCGGGGGCCATAGGTTTCACTAGTGGCTTCTCTCAAGAGCATAAGTATTCTACGGTGGGTGAACAAATTACTGTTGAGCAATTGACAGAATTGAGCATAGTTATGAGAATATCTAGGTATGATCATGTATATAGGCATCATGTCCGAGACAAGTAGACCGACTCCTGCCTGCATCTACTACTATTACTCCACTCATCGACCGCTATCCAGCATGCATCTAGAGTATTGAGTTAAAAACAGAGTAACGCCTTAAGCAAGATGGCATGATGTAGAGGGATAGTTTCATGCAATATGATAAAAAAACCATCTTGTTATCCTCGATGGCAACGATACAATACGTGCTTTGCTGCCCCTTCTGTCACTGGGAAAGGACACCGCAAGATCGAACCCAAAGCTAAGCACTTCTCCCATGGCAAGAACAACCAATCTAGTAGGCCAAACCAGACTGATAATTCGAAGAGACTTGCAAAGATAACCAATCATACATAAAAGAATTCAGAGAAGATTCAAATATTATTCATAGATAGACTTGATCATAAACCCACAATTCATCGGTCTCAACAAACATACCGCAAAAGGAAGATTACATCGAATAGATCTCCACGAGAGAGGGGGAGAACATTGTATTGAGATCCAAAAAGAGAGAAGAAGCCATCTAGCTACTAACTATGGACCCGTAGGTCTGAAGTAAACTACTCACACTTCATCAGAGGGGCTTGGATGATGATGTAGAAGCCCTCTATGATCGATGCCCCCTCCGGTGGAGCTCCGGAACAGGCCCCAAGATGGGATCTCGTGGATACAGAAAGTTGCGGCGGTGGAATTAGGTTTTTGGCTCCGTCCCCGATCGTTTGGGGGTACGTAAGTATATATAGGAGGAAGAAGTACGTCGGTGGAGCTTCAAGGGGCCCACGAGGCAGGGGGGCGCGCCCTAGGGGGGCGCGCCCTCCACCCTCGTGACCGCCTCATGGCTTTCTTGACGGAGGGTCCAAGTCTCCTGGATCTTATCTGATGAGAAAAAAATCACGTTTCCGAAGGTTTCATTCCGTTTGGACTCCGTTTGATATTCCTTTTCTTTGAAACCCTAAAACAGGCTAAAAACAGCAATTCTGGGCTGGGCCTCCGGTTAATAGGTTAGTCCCAAAAATAATATAAAAGTGGAAAATAAAGCCCAATATAGTCCAAAATAGTAGATAATATAGCATGGAGCAATCAAAAATTATAGATACGTTGGAGGCATATCATCCACGTACCCTCGTAGACCGAAAGCGGAAGCGTTAGCACAACGCGGTTGATGTAGTCATACGTCTTCACAATCCGACCGATCAAGCACCGAACGCACGACACCTACGAGTTCTGCACACGTTCATTTCGATGACATCCCTCGAACTCCGATCCAGTCGAGCTTTGAGGGAGAGTTCTGTCAGCACGACGGCGTGGTGACGATGATGATGTTCTACTGACGCAGGGCTTCGCCTAAGCACCACTACGATATGACCGAGGTGGATTATGGTGGAGGGGGGCACCGCACACGTCTAAGAGATCCAAGGGATCAATTGTTGTGTCTCTAGGGGGTGCCTCCCTCCCTGTATATAAAGGAGTAGAGGAGGGGGAGGGGGCCGGCCACCCTTGGCGCGCCCCATGAGGAGTCCTACTCCCACCGAGAGTAGGACTCCCCCCTTTCCATGTTGGAGTAGGAGAGGAGAGGGAAGGAGAAAGAGGGACAAAGGAAAGGGGGGTGGCGCCCCCCTTCCTAGTCCAATTCAGACTTGGGGGGGAGGGGCGTGCGGCTGCCCCTTGGTCGCCTCTCCTCTTCCACCAATTGGGCCCATGAGGCCCAATAACCTTCGGGGGGTTCCGGTAACCCCCCGGTACTCCGGTATATATCCGATAACCCCCGGAACCATTCTGGTGTTCGAATATAGTCGTCCAATATATCAATCTTCATGTCTTGACCATTTCGAGACTCCTCGTCATGTCTGTGATCACATCCGGGACTCCGAACTACCTTCGGTACAACAATACACATAAACTCATAATATAACCGTCATCGAACTTTAAGTGTGCGGACCCTACGGGTTCGAGAACTATGTAGACATGACCGAGACACGTCTCCGGTCAACAACCAATAGCGGAACCTGGATGCTCATATTGGTTCCTACATATTCTACGAAGATCTTTATCGGTCAAACCGCATAACAACATACGTTGTTTCTTTTGTCATCGGTATGTTACTTGCCCGAGATTCGATCGTCGGTATCTCAATACCTAGTTCAATATCGTTACCGGCAAGTCTCTTTACACGTTCCGTAATACATCATCCCGCAACTAACTTATTAGTTGCAATGCTTGCCAGGCTTAAGTGATGTGTATTACCGAGTGGGCCCAGAGATACCTCTCCGAAAATCGGAGTGACAAATCCTAATCTCGAAATACGCCAACCCAACAAGTACCTTTGGAGACACCTATAGATCACCTTTAGAATCACCCAGTTACGTTGTGACGTTTGGTAGCACACAAAGTGTTCCTCCGGTAAACGGGAGTAGCATAATCTCATAGTCACAGGAACATGTATAAGTCATGAAGAAAGCAATAGCAACAAACTAAACGATCAAGTGCTAAGCTAACGGAATGGGTCAAGTCAATCACATCATTCTCCTAATGATGTGATCCCGTTAATCAAATGACAACTCTTTGTCTATGGCTAGGAAACATAACCATCTTTGATTCAACGAGCTAGTCAAGTAGAGGCATACTAGTGACACTCTGTTTGTCTATGTATTCACACATGTATCATGTTTCCGGTTAATACAATTCTAGCATGAATAATAAACATTTATCATGATATAAGGAAATAAATAATAACTTTATTATTGCCTCTAGGGTATATTTCCTTCACATCAACCACAATATACTCCACCGTGTTGCAAATGACACAAATATGTATGAGATGTGGCAGAAGTTGGAGTCTATGTATGAGAGGAGGACATCAATGAACAAGACCTTGGTGATCAAAAGACTTGCAAAGGTTGAGTACTGAGATGGCACGAGTGTGATTGAGCACTTGAATGTCTTTCAATTCCATATAAACCAACTTTCAGCCATGAAGACCGACTTTGAGGATGAGGTGCAAGCATTGTTGCTGCTGAGTTCCATGTCTAATAGTTGGAACACGCTTGTTGTGTCACTTAGAAATTCAGCTCCAGATGGAAAGCTAACTTTGGATATGGTGAAGAACAACATGTTGAATGAAGAAGTCAGAAAGAAGAAAAGGGTGATGGTGCCTCTTCTTGTGATGCATATGTGATTGAAGCCCATGGAAGAATGACAACAGTGGACGCGCTCACACAAGATTTCAGCAAGGCGGAAGTAAATCCAGAGGGAAATCAAAGTCAGGACAGGAAAAAGATATTACTTGCTTTCACTGTGAAAATCTGGGCACATAAAGAACGAGTGCAATAAGTACAAAAGAGAGCTTGCAGAGGGGAAACTTGAAAAGAAAACCGAGCAAAAGGCTAAGAGCAGCTCGGCCGTGACTACAACAGATAAGGACTATATTGTCATTGAAGAAGAAGAATGCTATAGTGTTGTTTGTGATGATGCCATGAGCTGGGTTGTGGACTCAGGTGTGTCCTTCCACGTCACATCACACAAGGAGTATTTCGCATCTTACACTAGCGATGTTCCTGGCCAAGTGAGGGTGGGAAATAGTCGTTCATCAACAACTATTGGCAAGGGCTCTATATGCATTGAAACAAACACAGGTTGCAGATTGGTGCTCGATGATGTGAGGCATGCTCTTGACATAAGACTGAATTTATTGTCAGTGGGCAAGCTTTATTTTTTTTAAAACCCCACCCATATACTCAGTATCGGTCTTTTTTACTCTGCATATTAGATTTGTGTCAAGTCAAACTTTACAAAGTTTGACCAAATTTATGTTCAAAAATACCAACATCTACAATACCAAATATATATATACTATGAAACTACATTTCATAATGAATCTAACAATATTGATTTGGCATTGTGAATGTTGATACTTTTTTCTATAAGTTTGGTCAAAGTAGAGATAGTTTGACTTCGGAGAAAACTTATATGCGAACTAAAAAGGACCAGAGGGAGTATTAATTAATTAACACAAATCTTCGTACAATCATTTGTTACAGCTCTAGCCAGGCAAGGCGGAACACTATTAATAAGAATACCATCAGATCTATTTATAAAACTAATTTTTGCAATCTCATGCACCACCATATCCGCTTTCCTGTTTATCTTGGTGATTTTTAAAATACTCATCATCTTGGAGACACTCAATGCTTCCTTCTTCAAATCAATAAGGTTTGACCTGTTCAGATTATCATTTGCAAAAATCGAGGTCACGAAAGAGCAGTTAGTTTCTAAAATAATGGGCTTGTGAAGAGTGATACCAATGTAAAGCCCTGAGATGGTTGTTCGAAGTTCCGCTTCCTCAGCACTAAGACAAGTACCAATATAATCCCAAGAAGAAATAAGAATTTCTCCAATATGATTTCTGACAATCACCCCAACGCTCACAACGCTAATGGCCTCCACAAAACTTGCATCAACATTAATCTTGAGGAATTCCAAGATGGGAGGGCACAAGAGGCATGAGCATGAGTGAGAACGACATGCATACTCATGCTCACATGGATTACCTCCCTAAGTTGAAAGGTATATCCTTAAAACTCTGTGCATATTGTTTTGCTCGAAAATAACATAGGGTTACATTTTCGTACATTCCCTCCACACTGTGCAGAAAATGTTCTTAATATTGTGCACACCGATGTTTGCTCCAGGACTGAAAAATCCTATGATAGAGCAATATACTTCCCGACTGTCTACTACTCCTAGTTGTGCCCGACTTCAACGCGGGAGAGGCGATGAGGACGGCGCGCCTTCAGCTCGCTTCAATGCTTGTAGTCGTCGCTGGGTGGTCTATGAATCTGAATGTAATTTTAATTATTTCTGGTGTTTGCGCTACTGACATAATTAAAAATGAATAGATCAAAAGTTTCTCAAAATAAATAAATAAACAATAAGGACCAATCGAACTGCAGCGACCATTGCTGCCCGTGCTTACCCCAAGAGTTCAGGAAGTATGGGCTTCTGCTCAGAAAGACTGATTGTTCGTTACCATATCTGGCAGTACAAGATGATAGTGACACAAGATGATACTGTCAAATAGTGCTGCTAATACTCAACATTCTGAAGAATATGAGCATGATGTTCGATGCAAAAAGTTGGCATATCAATATTTGGCAAATACCAAATGTTGGCTAGTAATTGAATGGCTACCAAGTATTGATTTTGCCAAATGTTGGCTTGCCAAATATTGCCAAATGTGCATATTCCAGGCCATGCATATGAACATCTAATAAAGCACCAATCATAGAGATCCAAATGGTACTCTATGTGTATTATGAGGACCGACCAACCCCTTGCATCCCTTGCAATGAGAAAGTTGTCATCTCACAAGAACCTGAACTCAATCTACCGACGGCCGCCGTCCTCCTGGGGCTCGCCCCTGCTGCCGCGAGGAATCCCGCTTCCCGAGGGGTTTAATAATTTGTAAAAAAATGGTTACATGAGTCATCCAACCAAAAAAAATCATCCGGTTAATTCATCCTATCGCCCTCTTTATGGTGAATTCGTCCTAATATGCTGAAAATATAATCCATGTCTCTAGTGAAATTCATGCAGTTGTAAGCAACACGCACACAGGAGGTACTCCCTCCGCTCCGAATTACTTGTCTGATGTATTTTAGTTCTAGATATATCAACTTCTCCGACGAGTAATTTGAACGGAGGGAGTACCTGCCAAATCGAAATCATGGGAACCAACCAATGCAAGGACGATGGACCAACTGAGACGCCTCCATTTCCATGCATACACATACACAAACAGCACGTTTACATGCATACTTATTTCAGATCGCAATCTATTCTCCACTTTAAAGTACAACTGAGTTCACTGGCAGTATATAGACTCTCAAGTCCCGGACGAAATTAACTGTGCCAACCAAAATTAACTGCAACTTTTTATCCGACTCCACCCAACAAACAGAACAGAAACGAATAGCTTCTCCAGACTTTTCAGTTCATTCAGGTCTAGGCAGACCACGCACTCTGTTGCTCTCACCTGCAAAATTGGTCTAGTAAGATTCATACTCGAGGGCGGCGGGTGCACAGGCCTCCTTTTCCTTCCATCAGTTGCTGGTGCTCGCCGGGCGGTAGTACTGGTAGTAGCCCAGCGCCGCAAGCAGGGCGACGAGCACGGTGACGGCGGATATCATCACGGCTGGGGTGGCCCATGACCGGTACGACTGGGCTTTCTTCCTCTTCAGGATCGCCTTTGGCAGCGGGGCCTTGGTCTTGGTGACTACATTCCTGGTCCGTGTGTTCTGCTTCTGTTCTTTGTTTACCACAGAAACTGGAGTGAACTCATCCTCTGCTTGGGTTTCTGCTGCTTCATCAGACTTGGTGTCTGAGTCAGTTGGCTCGTCCGTATCTGCCTCAGTTTTCTTCTTGGTTTTCTTCTCCTCTTTCTGAAAAAGTTTGTCACCATTGTTACACTACAGGGGAGAGAGAGAGAAAGAGAGAGAGAGATACTAATGTGTCTACCTTAAGCTTCTTCTCAGCTTCCTTTTGTGCTCGGGCTGCAGCCTTCGCCGCTTGCTTCTCAGCCTGCTTCTTCTTCCTTTCCAAAGCAAGTCTATTCTTCTCGATTTCCTCCTGTCTCTTGATCTCTTTCAACTTTGCTACATCAACCTCTTTAGGCTTGGGCTTCTCCTTTGGAGGCTCAGCCTCATAGGCATCATCATCAGCATCCACAGCAGCTTTTACCTTAGCTGACTTGGCAGATGCTTTTGCAAGGGGCTCTTCTTTGGGAGCGACGACTTGAGGAGCAGCAGCTTCCTTTGCTTGTTTCAAAGGCGCTTTTGATGGGATAGGCTCCTGTTGCACAGGTGCTGCTGGCTGCTGTGTTTCGATAAATATGGGCTTCTCATCAGGATTCCTCATCCGGCCATCTCGGGTCAGCTGCCGTCCATTGAGGGAAGTGAGGATCCTCTTCTCATAGTCCTCTCTAAAGGTCTTGCTGCTGCACCATTGTGTCATGAACTTCTCAACCTACCAAAGCATATCATAATTAAGTATAGAAATACTTTAAGTAAATGAAAGATGAGGTTACGGGAGGTGGTTGTGGAAGCAAACCTCAGTCTTGTGGAGCTCTTGCAATTCTTCCACCTCATTCCTAGAAGAATGATCCCTGGCTCTGTTCAGAACTATGCGGTTTTGATGGAAGGATGCATTCTGATCAAGATGAAGGCAACATTGTCAATAGATACAGTCTCTCTACATAAATATTAAGAAAAATCAAAAGAATTTGATAAGACAGAGCGGAAAATAACCATTATTTGTGACAGACTTACAATAAAGCATGTTCCAACCACTGCCACTGGCAGTGCCATCTCAGATATTTCATTAAGCGACTAACATAATCCAATGCTACATTGAAGGCAACAAGGACTTTTCCTGATACCAAAATGCACAGGTATGACGCAGAGAATTCGGCTTATCAACAACATGTGGCTGTGAGCCTGTGACCGAGCTTAAAATTTGAAAAGGCAATGGCTGATCATATATCTCCACAATCAAGAGAGGGAGTTCAAGTGCTGTTCAGGCATGCAAAAAGATGATGCCTCATTGCGTACACATGTTATTTAATTAAAACTGTAACACAACTAAAGTACTTAGAAAATGGGGTAGTCACTCTGAACAACATTACAAGAGTAAACATAATGATGAGCATGAGAGAGGTTGAAGGTATGCTGACTTACGGCAAGATCACGCGCTTTTCTCAATTCGGTCAATGACTCGTATGCTTTATCCTTTCTGGCGGTAGCTGCATTTAAATCTTCTTGAAGCAAAGCAATCTCGCCATCAACAACCCTCATCTCATCGTCCAGGACCTTAATCTTAGACCTGACTGCTTGTCGCTCCTTCTTTACTCCATCTATACCATCCCCGATGATCTGAATGGGAAGTGACAATCAAAATGGTATTTAATATTTTATTTATGCAGGAGGTAAATGCACAATAAAAGACAAAGTCACGGCATGAGATACTTACTTTCACCTGATCCTGTATGGCATCTCTTTCAACCACTGTATCTTGCATTTTAGCTCGTTTAGCAGCATTGGAACTGACCTTCGGTCTGGTTTTTTCAAGGGTCTTAATTTCTTTGATCAGCCGCTTCTCCTCATCTAAAGATATGCTCTCATGACTTATGCGGTGATTCAACCTCTTGATCTAGGGAGAATTGAAGGAGAAAAAACAAACAAAAAATCAGAATACTGAATGAGAAGCGGTTGAGTTATCAAAGGGCTGATCATACCTCATGCTCAAGCTCTTCGAGTGAAGAGCACAAGCCTGCACTCTCCGCCCGCATAGCATTATTTTCATCACGGAACTTGCCTAAACGATTTCTGTAAGGTTTCATCTCCTCTAACTTCTCATTAAAAGCTTCATTGTACTGCCTGTTCTCAGCACTCAATGGCCTTAGCTCCGCGAGAACAGCAGCACGCTCAGTCTGCAGAGGAAGTGTGAAGTAAGTTTCATCACTATGCTTAAAGGCTAAAGCAGGCACACTGATCCCCTGGTTTACTTCAACGAGAACACATAGAGGCAGGCAATAGTGCAAAGAGTCACTTTAAATAAGTTTCAGGGCATGAAACATCTAGTCAAATTAGAATTAGGACTAAAAGAGGTAGATCCTACTTCTATGTTGAGTTTTAAGAAGAATACCTTCTTAGCTTTTATAGCATCAATAATCTTGGCCCGAGCTTGGATCTTATTTTGGAAGTCCTTCTCAGCCTGCTCAAGTTTTGCTCTCAGCTTAGGGTCCTCAAATGAGCGGATCTTGACAAAGTAGAAGGTATAAGTTTGCTTAGGTTCAGGCCACTCCTCCGCTGCGTCCTTTGGAGGTGCCATGTCATTTGCCGCAGCTTTGCCATTGTCTGAACCAAAAACAGCTGCTTCCTCCCGCTCCTTTGCAGTTGCTTGGCTTTCCTTGTCTTGAAAAAGGGTCACTTCCTCATCAGCTACTTTAACCTGTGCTGGTGCAGCTTCAGCTCCGGCGACCTCCATTCCCATGTCCCTGCAGATAGGTGTACATAAACTGTTACCAAAACAGGCAACCATGGTTATGATCCAACAGAAAATAGTACAGTTTTACTTGGCTATCTTTTCCCTTCTCGTCCTCAAAACTTAGGAGAAACAGTACGTGTGTGCATTGAGCAGTAACAAAAGCAACTGGCACAAATTCTACAGAACCGTTTAAGGAAAAGCTGTTTAACGGATTCCCCGGGAACTCAATAACAAGAACAAAAAAACTGGATGTACGGGAGAACATTACTTGCTACTCCCTCCGTTCTAAATTAGTCGTCGCAGAAATGGATGTATGTAGAACTAAAATACATCTGGATACATCCATACCTACGACAAGTAATTCGGAACGGAGGGAGTATAATTCATCAAAGTTACTAACTCAAAATCTAAGATGCAGAAGTAGCAGATGCACCACCATAGTGCACAGAGACTATACCCAAGAGAAGGAACAAAGAACATAATAGACAGAGCCCTCATGTACAGAGCATTTTCATCTCACCATGAACTAGACAATCAAATAACCCAAACATCTAGCATATAACTGAACCTAGGCTAGATTGAGAAGCAAATCACAAGGCATGCAGATTATGAAATCATGACCTAATCATTTGTGATTTACGGGGCCACACAGGACCACAACCAAATCTACTCAATGCTTTTTCTGCAAGAAAGAAAAGGGGGACCAATTTGGTTCAGATAGGGAGTCTGCAAATTCAGGGGCAACAGGTCTGGAAGAGGAACTTACTATTTATATGCAAAGTGAGAGGGGGCATTATACAAACAGTACACACAGTAGTTATAGTTGGTTTTATGTTTTGCCATTTCTGTGATAGTCGGAAGTTTCTAGAAGTTGTTTAACGCAATCTTGGCTGGGTTGAGTTACAGTTTTACAAGGCAAGTGCACATGGGTTTCGGTGCATGTCATAACTCAAGGGTCACATTGTGTAGCCAAGGTGGTGTTGTACACTAAACAACTGGTCAAGTAAATGCAGGCCACTGACCACATTGCAGGACAGCAAGATGATGGGATTGCATGGAATTGTATGTTTATGGTAATACTTTATAAAAACATAGTTAATGTGGTACTTGAGTTGCGTTGGTTTCTGGTGGGGAAAACATGCAGTTTAGTGAAACTAAGTTGGCATGTAATTTAAAGCAATCAATCAGCATTATCATTGTCCAATTGGAGAAATGTTTGACTGGGCTAATAAGAAGAGTACACTTCAAAATGATAACAAGCTCTTGTTTCAAAAAATAAATGATAACGAGCTAATTTGAGGTGCCAAAACTAGCGGAATTAGCAGGAAATGGAGACATCAAGGCTAAAGCGATAAAATGAATAATTATAATCAGACAAACTCATGCTTCACTTCCCATCAATAGATCTATTTCTTCCAAAAAAAAGTGAAGCACCTTTCTATCCATGATGATAGGGGAAATACTATAGGTTACCCGGTCTAGGTGTCAAATTAAATGATCCTAGGTTGCCATGGAACGAACTCAAACCACCACACGCACCACCAGCCACCAGGCACTCCAGTTTGCCATCGTCTGCGAGGCTGTGGCATGCGGGTATCAACAGCTGCAAGTCTCATCACTGCAAAAGACGGTACAGATCGCGATAAACGAGTGCGTATGGGCCTTTGTTTGAACGCGTCGCGGGCGCAGAGAATTCCGCATCGGAAGCACCGGCTGAATCCACCGCGGATCCACCACCCGGTCAAACCCGGGCGTGGTTCACGAGGCGCCGCCGATCACAGGCCCGTCTCCTCCGTCCAGCACGCAGTCCAAGTTCAGGCGGCCGGGTGATCCAGATCTACGGAGCCAGCCGCGGCAATTCCCACGCGCGCGTCGTCGCATTGCCTGGCTCCCGGCCCCGAAATCGGGCACCGCGGATCGCAAAAGGAAACCAAACAAAAAAAAACACGTATCAACTTGCACCAGCGCATCAGATCACGCGCGCGGATCGGAGCAGACGCGAACGCGGTTCGAGTAGACCGGCAGACGAGAGCGGGGGCGGGGGCTCACCTGGGAAGGGCGGAGCGGGATCGGACCGGGGCCGCGCTCCGATCTGGCGGCGGGGCAGCGGCGGTGGAGCGGCCAAATCTGGATGGGATTTGCGAGGGGTGGGCAGGGGGGTTTGGGCTGCGTGCCTGGAACTGGAAGCGGGGTTATAAATACGGGAATGGTTTTTTCCTTCTATATCTCGTCTCCTTCCTTCGCCGGTTTTTGTCTGGTTGCTATTGGTGGGAAATTGCCGGTGCGCTTCCCCCTTCGCACCCGGCGTGCTCGGCCGCATGGGGAAAAAATCCCACGGACGGACGGACGGACCCAGCCCAGGGCGGCGCTGCGGTGTGCGTCAGCTGGATGGAACGTGGTGCGAGTGGCGGGTCCAGCTGTGCGGATAATCGGATAGAGGTTGCCGGTTGGGAAGCGTCCGTGTCACGTTTTCGTGCTCTTGCATTTCGTCTCGAACAAAACAATGGTTTAAATTACGCTTGATGTTGATCCAAACTCATGCTAGCATGCAATTCCGTAAGTTAGTGAGTCATAATTTTAGTTTGATTCTTACAGACCGAGCATTAGTGGCACATTAACTCTCATAATCATAGCGTTTCGGCGGCGGATCCCGGATTAGAAGTTACCCGAAATGAACTTTTGAATGAACAAAAAATTGAAGCAACAATACAATCAAGAAAATTAATGCGCAAGAGTACGCATCCACGCAAGACAATCAACATAATAAATTGTTCAAAGTAATTTCATTCTCATGTACTAGGCAAAAGAGATATATAATACGAAAAACTATATAAAATTTCTGAAAAAGGTATTAAGGAAGATAAAGTTATAATTAATGCAATTGAAATAATGCAATGTCGTAAATTATATCAAAGGTATAAGAAGTTTTCTTGATCATACTGATTTCTATACGAGGTTCATAAAAGACTTCTCAAAAAATTCGGGGCCTCTTGCTAATCTTTTGCAAAGAGATGTTCTATTTGTTTTTTACGATGATTGTGTAGAATCCTTTGGAATACTTAAAAAAGATTTAATTTCTGCACTCATTATTCAACCGTTTGATTGGAACATACCCTTTAAAATTATGTGAGATGCTAGTGATTATGCTATTGGCGTTGTTCTAAGTCAAAGAGTCGATAAAAAATTGAATGTTATTCATTATGCTAGTAAGACTCTAGACAATGCTCAAGAAAATTGTGCTACTACTGAGGACGAATTTTTTTAGCAGTTGTGTTTGCATGTGATAAATTCAGACCTTATATTGTTGATTAAGTTACTATTCACAGCGATCATGCTACTATTAAATGTCTTATAAAAAATAAATATGATAAGCCTAGACTGATTATGTGGGTTCTTTTATTACAAGAGTTTGATTTGCATATTGTTCAGAAAAGTGTGACGCCCTTGTTTATAATCATGCACTGATCATACACGCATCATGCACAATCACGAATGGTGACTCGCGTCAATATCACAACACAATTCTTGCATTGTGCGAGGGCGTGAGGAGAATACGGTGTCCTGGGTGGCTTCTTGGGGAGCATTGTGCCTCCACATCGCTTCAACGGAGACGTACTTTCCCTCAAAGGGAAGAAACTTCGTTAACACATTATCGTCTTCATCGGCTCCACTTATAGTTACTTCTTGCCTTTACTTTGAGCAAGCTTTACTTGTGTTGTACCTCTTGCTTGCTTGTGTTGTCACTGTTGCTAGCATCATATAGGTTGCTCACCTAGTTGCATATCCAGAGAACTTATTTGTTGCTAAATCTAATTTGTTAAAAAAAGCTAAAAAATAGTAGTTGCCTATTCACACCCCCTAGTCAACCATATCGATCCTTTCACATAGTCATCAACCAAATCGTATACTAGTCAAAGGATACGTCTCCTCATAACCTTATCAACTAGGGTCCAGTAGAGCAATCATCATACAATATATATCTTACAAATAAGTCACATACTTATTGATACATACCAATGATGATGTTCAAGAACAATACAAAATAATTCATGAATACATAAGGAAACAAACATCATCACATTATTTGCCACTAGGGAATGTTTCCAACTGACCAGAGCCTGCAACTTCCCCACAACAAACATTGACGATAAAGAGCCCAATCAACACGTACATAGTCTTTTTGCACCCACCTTCCTTCCGGCATCGGAGTTTGCCCTTTCTTATGCATGGACTTTCTTGAGGCATATAAGCGGTAGTACCGCTCTGCCCCGCGGTAGTACCGCTCCAACGATACTGCCGCAAATCAGTGCTACTAGCACTTCCGCTTTTTTTTAGTGCTCTGTAAAATGGGCGGTAGTTCAGCGCGGTAGTACTGCTCCCGCGGTACTGCGACCCTGACTAGCACCCTACTACAGCAGATCTTCTAGGCTACTAATTGTACAACGGAAGTACCACTACTGGAATCAGGAACTTTGCTGTCAGCCGTTTCTTTGCGTCAGCTAGCTGACGGCAAAGAGGATCTTTGCCATCAGCTTGAAGAAAACTGATGGCAAAGAAGCAGCTCACGACAAAGAAAGTGTTTGCCGTCAGCCCCGTCTTTGCCGTCAGCTAGCTGACGGCATATAACCTAGCGGACGACAAAGAGGCAGTGTGGGTCGATAGCAAGGGGCAGCTAACGGCCACTTTCTTCGTCGTCACCCCGGCCGCCCCGCTCCGCCGCGCCGGGCCGCTTCGCCCGCCCCGCCCTGCCCCGGCCGCCCCGGCCGGGCCTTCTCGCTGCCCCGGCTGCCCCGACAGGCCGCGCTAACCCCACCCCGACCGCGCCGACCCCACCCCGGCCACCCCGCCCCTCCGCGCCGGCCCGCCCCACCGCGCTGCCTTACCGCCCCGGCCGCTCCAAGGTGAGACATTTTCATTTTTTCTGTTTTTTTAGATTTAGTTTAATTAGGTTTAGTATAATTTAGTTTAGGTTTTGTTTAGTTTAGTTAGTTTACTTTAGGTTTAGATTAGTTTAGTTTAGGTCAAGTTTCTGGTTTAGTTTAGGTTTAGTTTAGTTAGTTTAGTTTAAGTTTCTAGTTTATTTTGAACATGTGAAATTTTTTGTTATTTTTTTAGTTCAAGCATTTATTCTGGCTTCGACGTCGACGATGCCTATCCTGCATCCTCGTCGTCGACTCGGCGGAGGAGGCCCGCTTGATCAAAGGGGCCATGTCCGAGACTAGGCTCGGCTGGGCTGATACTAGGAGGTTCTACCTTCCGGGGGGCGCAAGTTGGTGAGGAGTCAGCCCGTCGTCGACCCGAACCTTGTTTGGTGGCGGTCCCATGGGCCAGTGACGGTGCCAAGGCTTTCGGACACCGCGGAGGTGGTACGTCACCGTGTCAGCGAGGAGGACGAGCACGTCCATCGCTACATGGTTGCGTTGGAAGGCAGGTTCGACAATACCTGGCAGGTTCTTCAGGGATCTCATTGGAGCTATGATCCTGTGATGGTTCCTTCTCTTTGGGTGTCCACCGCCCGCGGCAATACCCGTCGTTCGCTACAGTTCTAGCTGTATTAGCGATGCTATATGTATGATACTATTCGAGATGTAGTAGTGATAATATTCGACGATGTACGGACGCAAGAGATGATGTAGTTTTGCTTATTGAATGCATGCTAATTTAGTTTACCCGGGGAAGAGCGGGTTAGGGGGTTCCTCGGTGTCGATGGTACCCTAAATAGCAAGTATCCTCAGTGCGAGATACATGTGGCCGTCGGTGTCAAATACTACATCCATGTCCCACAAGTGACACAGGGGTCCTGCGTCCCACAACAACAGTTCTCGGCGTCGATGGCGGTCGAACACCATTGCGAATTTGTCTGGAAGCCTCTAAGATGACGATTGAAAGCTAAGTGTTGAAACTTGAAACACCCAAACTGACTCAAGTCGGTTTGGTTGTTTGAAATTTCAAAACTTGGCTTTAATCCTCATTGCAGAGGCTGCCAGACAAATTTGCCAAGGTGTTCGACCGTCATCGGCCACTAGAACTATTGTTGCGGGACGCCGGGCGCCAGCGTCACTTGTGGGACGTGGATCTAGTGTTCAACGTTGAGCGCCTCATGTATCTTGCACTGATGATACTTGCTATTTAGGGTTCTATCGACGCCGAGGAACCCCTAACCCACTCGTCCTGTTGTAAATATTTAGTTAGGTTGACGAAAAAATCAATATTGCTATGAAACTCATCTTTCGATTTAAATGTGCAGTTTTTTCATCGTTGCGAGGGTCTAGTGTTCGATGAGCTCCGCCCCTGCATTCTGGGTTAGCACAAATGACATCTCCTCCCCCCTTGATTTGCTCTGTTCCGGTCTTCGCGTCGATGAAACTTGCTAGCTATAGGTGTCTTCAATCATCAGTATGTGTGACCACTATGCATCTTCCGTTCGAAAGGGTTACATCTATAAATATGCATGCATTTGCATATTTATAACTGTGATTCTTTCGAATTGTCCAACGTTATCCATGGACAACCCGAGTATTTGTAGATTGGGTTCGTTTTCCCATATGCTATGCTCCGGATTCGATGCAAAATTTTGTCAGTGCCTCCCTGTTGTTCTCCGGGTACACATCCTCTCTGCTTATTGTCGAGACGTGTATCAGGAGAACAACGGGGAGGTGCTGCCAAAATTTTGCGTCGGATCTGGAGCAGAGCATGGGAAAATGAACCCAATCTACACATACTCAGGTGGGATTAGGACATATCTTTACCTATTAGCGTCTAGGTTGCATGGACGTAATAAAAGTGACAAATTCCATTAACTAATGAATATATACATGTTGATTTTTATATATATTTCTTATGTGTCCAATACCTAGGCAAGATGACTGATCGTGCGTGGATGCACACTGGTCACACTAGTCAGAAAAACATGACAATTGAATGGTTAACAAAAACTAAGGGGTTTCTGAGAGCCGCATTTGCAAATGGCCAGAGGACAACATGGTGCCCCTGCGCTGGGTGCAACAATTGGCACAAGAGGACAGAGGATGAAATGGGCAAACACCTGCAGAAGTGCGGTTTTACGCCGGATTATACGGTGTAGACATTTCATGGCGAGTCTGCCCAACATGCCAGAGCTAAGGTGCTTCGTCATCGCACCGACGAGCATGGTATCGGGATACATGACATGGTGCAAGACTCTGATGATGCTCGGGACTTGGACGATGAGATGGAGGAATCTGCAAAGGCCTTCAATGAAATGTTGGAGTCTTCAAAACGTCCTCTCCACGAGCACACCGAGCTTTGTCAGCTGGATGCCATCTCACAAATAATGGCTCTGAAGGCTCAATTCAACTTGGGCAGAGAATGCTATGACGCAATTATGACAATATTTGGACGTTTTCTACCCAAGGGCCATGTACTACCCGCAAACTTGTACCAGTCAGACAAAATTATCGGTGCTCTTAAGATGCCCTATGAGAAGATACATGCCTGTGAGAAAGGATGTGCCTTATTTAGGCTTCAGTATGCAGACTTGAACTATTGTTCCATTTGCAAGTCATCCAGGTATGTTGTGGTAGACAACGGTATGGGTGAGAAGACGCAGACCAAAATCCCGTTAATGTTCTTCGGTATATGCCAATCGTACCAGGACTTCAACGTCTTTTCATGGTCGAAGAGACGGCAAGACAGATGACATGGCACAAAACGGGCAAAAGAACCCAACTAGATGCAGATGGGAAGCTGATGATGGTGCACACATCGGACGGTGAAGCATGGAAGAGCTTCGATGCATTACATGATGACAGAGTGGCAGATCTGAGGCATCCTCGAGTCGGCATCAACACGGATGGGTTCAGTGTGTTTGGTCTGACGGCAGCCCAATACAGTTGTTGGCCCGTATTTGTCTTTCCACTCAATCTCCCCCACGGACAGATTATGCAAAGAAAGAACATTTTCCTGACATTGATAATTCCAGGGCCCAACTATCCGAGGAAGAATATGAATGTGTACATGCAGCCGCTGAAGGGCGAATTGCAAGAAGCCTGGGATAATGGGTTCAAGACATACGACGCCTTTAACAAACGAAACTTCATAATGCGTGTCTGGTACATGTACTCGACGCATGACTTGCCGACGTATGCGCTATTCGTTGGCTAGTGTGTGCATGGAAGATACCGTGCCCCACATGCAAGGGAGCTCTTGAGTTTCGTTGGCTTCAGGCCGGTCGCAAGTTTTCTTGCTTCGACATGCATAGATAGTTCCTGGATCCTCGCCATAAATTAAGGAAAGACAAGAAGAATTTCATCAGAGGTAGAGTTGTTAAAAACTCTGTGATAACCCACAAGTATAGGGGATCGCAACAGTTTTTGAGGGTATAGTATTCAACCCAAATTTATTGATTCGACACAAGGAGAGCCAAAGAATAATCTCAAGTATTAGCAGCTGAGTTGTCAATTCAACCACACCTGGAAACTTAATATCTGCAGCAAGGTATTTAGTAGCAAAGTAATATGATAGTAGTGGTAACAGTTGTAAAAGTAATAGTAGTAGTTTTGGTTTTATAGTGATTATAACAGTAGCAACAGAAAAGTAAATAAGCGAAGAACAATATATGAAAAACTCGTAGGCATTGGATCGGTGATGGAGAATTATGTCGGATGCGATCAATCATGCAACAGTTATAACATAGGGTGACACAGAACTAGCTCCAGTTCATCAATGTAATGTAGGCATGTATTCTGAATATAGTCATACGTGCTTATGGAAAAGAACTTGCATGACATCTTTTGTCCTACCCTCCCGTGGCAGCGGGGTCCTATTGGAAACTAAGGGATATTAAGGCCTCCTTTTAATAGAGTGCCGAACCAAAGCATTAACACATAGTGAATACATGAACTCCTCAAACTACGGTCATCACCGGTAAGTATCCCGATTATTGTCACTTCGGGGTTAATGGATCATAACACATAATAGGTGACTATAGACTTGCAAGATAGGATCAAGAACTCACATATATTCATGAAAACATAATAGGTTCAGATCTGAAATCATGGCACTCGGGCCCTAGTGACAAGCATTAAGCATAGCAAAGTCATAGCAACATCAATCTCAGAACATAGTGGATACTAGGGATCAAACCCTAACAAAACTAACTTGATTACATGATAAATCTCATCCAACCCATCACCGTCTAGCAAGCCTACGATGGAATTACTCACGCGCGGCGGTGAGCATCATGAAATTGGTGATGGAGGAAGGTTGATGGTGACGATGGCGACGGATTCCCCTCTCCGGAGCCCCGAACGAACTCCAGATCAGCCCTCCCGAGAGAGTTTAGGGCTTGGCGGCGGCTCCGTATCGTAAAACATGATGAATCCTTCTCTCTGGTTTTTTTCTCCCCGAAAGTGAATATATTGAGTCAAGGTGGACGTCGGTGGAGCGTCAAGGGGCCCACGAGGCAGGGGGCGCGCCCAGGGGGTAGGCGCGCCCCCACCCTCGTGGACAGGGTGTGGCCCCCTGACGTGGATTCTTCTTCCAGTATTTTTTATATATTCCAAAAATAATCTCCATTGATTTCCAGGTCATTCCGAGAACTTTTATTTCTGCACAAAAATAACACCATGGCAATTCTACTGAAAACAACATCAGTCCGGGTTAGTTCCATTCAAATCATGCAAGTTAGAATCCAAAATAAGGGCAAAAGTGTTTGGAAAAATAGATACGACGGAGATGTATCAACTCCCCCAAGCTTAAACCTTTGCTTGTCCTCAAGCAATTCAATTGATAAACTGAAAGTGATAAAGAAAAACTTTTACAAACTCTGTTTGCTCTTATTGTTGTAAATATGTAAAGCCAACATTCAAGTTTTCAGCAAAGATTATGAACTAACCATATTTACAATAACACTTAGGTCTCATGTTTACTCATATCAATGGCATAATCAGCTAGCGAGCAATAATAACAAATCTCGGATGACAACACTTTCTCAAAACAATCATAATATGATATAACAAGATGGTATCTCGCTAGCCCTTTCTGAGACCTAAATGCAGAGCACCTTTAAAGATCAAGGACTGACTAGACATTGTAATTCATGGTAAAAGAGATCCAGTCAAGTCATACTCAATGTAAACTAACAATAATACATGCAAATGACAGCGGTGCTCTCCAACTGGTGCTTTTTAATAAGAGGATGATGACTCAGCATAAAAGTAAATAGATAGGCCCTTCGCAGAGGGAAGTAGGGATTTGTAGAGGTGCCAAAGCTCGTTTGAAATAGAGATGAATAATATTTTGAGCGGTATACTTTCATTGTCAACATAACAACCAAGAGATCTCGATATCTTACATGCTACACACATTATAGGCGGTTCCCAAGCAGAATGGTAAAGTTTATACTCCCCCACCACCAACAAGCATCAATCCATGGCTTGCCCGAAACAACGGGTGCCTCCAACTAACAGCAATCCCGGGGGAGTTTTGTTTGCAATTATTTTGATTTGATTTGAGCATGGGACTGGGCATCCCGGTGACCAGCCATTTTCTCGTGAATGAGGAGCGGAGTACACTCCTCGTGAGAATAACCCACCTAGCATGGAGGATACACACAGCCCTAGTTGATACATGAGCTATTCAAGCATACAAAACAGAATGTTTATTTGAAGGTTTGGAGTTTGGCACATACAAATTTACTTGGAACGGCATGTAGATACCGTATATAGGAAGGTATGGCGGACTCATATGGAATAACTTCGGGGTTTATGGAATTGGATGCAGAAGCAGTATTACCACTTAGTACAAGTGAAGGCTAGAAAGAGACTGGGAAGCGGCCATCTAGAGAGCGACAACAGTCATGAATATGCATTAAAATTAATCAACACCGAATGCAAGCATGAGTAGGATATAATTCACCATGAACATAAATATCATAGAGGCTATGTTGATTTTGTTTCAACTACATGTGTGAACATGTGCCAAGTCAAGCCACCCGAATCGTTCAAAGGAGGATACCACCCCATCATACCACATCACAACCATTTTAATAGCATGTTGGCACGCAAGGTAAACCATTATAAACTCCTAGCTAATTAAGCATGGAATAAGCAACTATAATCTCTAATTGTCATTGCAAACATGTTTCATTCATAATAGGCTGAATCAGGAATGATGGACTAATCATATTTACAAAAACAAGAGAGGTCGAGTTCATACCAGCTTTTCTCATCTCAATCAGTTCATCATATATCGTCATTATTGCCTTTCACTTGCACGACCGAATAGTGTGTGTAATAATAATAGTGCACGTGCATTGGACTAAGCTGGAATATGCAAGCATTCAATAAACAGGAAAAGACAGGGTAATATGGGCACTTTTTTAGATCAACAATAATGCATAAGAGAGCCACTCAACATTTTCATTATAGTCTTCTCCTCTCGACCCCCAAAGGAAAGGAAAGAAACAAAACTATTTACACGGGAAAGCTCCCAACAAGCAAAAGAAGAGCGAGAAATCTTTTTGGGTTTTCTTTCTAATTACTACTACTACAGACGTGGAAAGTAAACTAACTAAAAGCTACAACTAATTTTTTGGGGTTTTTTCTTAAGGTTTTTCAAACACACAAGAATAAAGCGAGAAAATGAAAATAAACTAGCATGGATGATACAATGAAAAAGTATGAGCACCGACAACTGGCATGAGTGTGTGAACATGAATGTAATGTCGGTGAGAAATACGTACTCCCCAAGCTTAGACTTTTGGCCTAAGTTGGTCTATGCCCATGGATCAAAACTGTAGCTGGGGTCGTACTAAGAAGGGTCCTCAGATTGCCACTGGCTGGCGATCTCCTCCGGATTCCACTGATAAACGGACTAATGGTGAGGGTCAGATGGTGACTCCGGCTCTGCAGCTGACATCTGGCTCCGGTAGGCATGAATGGCCTCCGGCAGAACAAGGTATATGCCTGAAAAATATGTTGAACAAAGAGGGCGCAGGCAAGGTAATAAACTCACAACATTTTTTGTTAAATATCAATTTATATTTGAGTGTCTTATTCTTATCCTTAACAATAAACTCATGTGCTACCATACTCTTATAACCTAGAGCAATAGGAGGCATCAACTTTTCCTCTTTCTTGTAATGCCTGATAGGTATGTTAAAGTGTGCAGCAAGGTGCGAGGTAAAGATGCCTTCGAGGACGGGGCCCTTAGTACGGTCCAGATTTAACCGTTTAGCAACAATAGCGCCTAAACTGAAAATAGTATCCTGAAACAAGGCATGGCACAAAATAACAATATCAGGGGCACTAAGGTTTCCACAGTTCCCGCGACCAATTAAGCATCTACTAGCAAATATTGTGAGGTAACGTAGAACATGAAAATGCATGCTAGTGATTCTCGCATCGGAAACTTTCCTCGTTTCCCCTACAACAGTCATATCAATAAATCCCTCCACATCATTATGATGTGGTTCCTCTATGCTGCCCTCAAAGGGTATCAAACAGACCCGGCAAAAATCATAAAGTGACATCTCCTTATGCTCATCATATAAATAAAATTCCACCGAAGGTGGTGATCTCCTAGCATGGAAATGAAAATTTTGCACAAAGATATTTGTGAGTAAGAGGTACTGTTCACGCTGGTCGTGGAGGAAGGCGGTGAGGCCTGCATTCTCAGCCAAATGAAAAAATCTTCATGAATCCCAGCTTCTCTCAAGAACTCATCACAAGGCCATTTACATGGCCGAACCTCCGTAGTACGTGGGAGATTATACTTGGGCTTCTTGTTCTCTTCACTTTGCTTATCCTTCGAGCTTCGGCTCGATGAGCAACTCAAAAATCTCTTCATCTTTTTCTGAAAATTTCTGAAATTTTTAGTAACTTAAAATAAAAGTGAACCAAACTCAACAAGATTGATAGCAACTACTCCTACAAGTGCCTAGAGGTTATATCATGCATTAAAACTACTTTTGACCACATAAATTTGACATGCAAGCTCAAGAACAGGGTCACCTAAGCAGCAAAAAATTGCAATAAATAAAGCACTAGAACAAAAACTAATTGAACCATTGGAGGACTCACATACCAAAGAACAATCCCCCAAAGCAATTTTGTGAGAGGAGCTTTGAGCAAGGAGATCGAAAATGGCAGCAAGATGAGCAAGAACTCGGGCTTAAGCTGGCTAGTGATTTTTTTGGAGCAAGACGAAGTGTGTGTGTGTGCAAGGATAAGTGGAGGGGACCCACATGGGGTCCACGAGGCAGGGGGCGCGCCCTCCACCCTCGTGGGCACATGGCTGCTCCCCCTGCTGTGTTCTTAGTGCCAGATATTCTCAAATATTCTAGAAAAAATCATATTTAATTTTCAGGGCATTTGGAGAGCTTTTATTTTCGGGGTATTTTTTATTGCATGGATAATTCAGAAAACAGACAGAAAAGACTATTTTTTACTTTATTTAATATAATTAACAGAAAGTAAAAAGAGGGTACATAGAGTTGTGCTTTCTAACTTCATCCATCTCATGCTCATCAAAAGGGATCCACTAACAAGGTTGATCAGGTCTTGTTAACAAACTCATTTCGAATAACATGAAACCGGAGAAATTTTGAATAACACTAGGTTACCTCTACGGGGATATGCACATCCCCAACAATAAGAATATCATATTTCTTCTTGACAGTAGGAAGAGGAAATTCAAAACCTCCAATAGTGATTGTCGAAATTTTTCCAATAGAATTAATACTGTGGACTTGAGGTTGTTTCCTCGGAAAGTGTACCGTATGCTCATTACCATTAACATGAAAAGTGGCATTGCCTTTGTTGCAATCAATAACAGCCCCTGCAGTATTCAAAAAGGGTCTTCCAAGAATAATATACATACTATCGTCCTCGGGAATATCAAGAATAACAAAGTTCGTTAAAATAGTAACGTTTGCAACCACAACAGGCACATCCTCACAAATACCGACAGGTATGGCAGTTGATTTATCAGCCATTTGCAAGGATATTTCAGTAGGTGTCAACTTATTCAAATCAAGTCTACGATATAAAGAGAGAGGCATAACACTAACACCGGCTCCAAGATCACATAAAGCAGTTTTAACATAGTTTCTTTTAATGGAGCATGGTATAGTTGGTACTCCTGGATCTCCAAGTTTCTTTGGTATTCCACCCTTAAAAGTATAATTAGCAAGCATGGTGGAAATTTCAGCTTCCGGTATCTTTCTTTTATTAGTAACAATTTCCTTCATGTATTTAGCATAAGGGTTCATTTTAAGCATATCAGTCAAATGCATACGCAAAAAGATAGGTCTAATCATTTCAGCAAAGCGCTCAAAATCCTCATCATCCTTTTTCTTGGATGGTTTAGGAGGAAAAGGCATGGGTTTCTGAACCCATGGTTCTCTTTCTTTACCATGTTTCCTAGCAACGAAGTCTCTCTTATTGTAACGTTGATTCTTTGATTGTGGGTTATCAAGATCAACAGCAGGTTTAGTCTCTACATCATTGTCATTGCTAGGTTGAGCATCAACATGAACATCATCATTAACATTATCACTAGGTTCATGTTCATTACCAGATTGTGTTTCAGCATCAAAAATAGAAATATCATTGGGAATCTCAGGTGTGTTAACAACAGGTTCACTAGAAGCATGCAAAGTCCTATCATTTTTCTTTTTCTTCCTCTTAGAATAACTAGGTGCATCAATATTAATTCTCTGAGAATCTTGCTCAATTCTCTTAGGATGGCCCTCAGGATACAAAGGTTCCTGAGTCACTTTACCACCTCTAGTCATAACTCTAACAACATTATCATTTCTCTTATTATTAAATTCATTGAGCAAATTATTCTGAGCTTTAAGCACTTGTTCTACTTGAGTGGTAACCATAGAAGCATGTTTACTAATAAGTTTAAGTTCACCTTTAACACTAGCCATATAATCACTCAAGTGTTCAAGCATATCAGCATTCTGTTTCAATTGTCAACCAACATAAGCATTGAAATTTTCTTGTTTAACCATAAAGTTATCAAACTCATCCAAGCATTGGCTAGCAAACTTAGTAAATGGAATTTCATATTTATCAAATCTATAGAGAGAGTTTACCTTTACTACCTGTGTCGGGTTATCAAGACCATGTATTTCTTCAATAGGCGGTAAATTCTTAACATCTTCAGCTTTAATACCTTTTTCTTTCATAGATTTCTTTGCCTCTTGCATATCTTCAGGACTGAGAAATAGAGTACCCCTTTTGTTCAGAGTTGGCTTAGGAGTTGGTTCAGGAAGTGTCCAATTATTTTCATTAGTCAACATATTATTCAATAATAATTCAGCTTGATCAACAGTTCTTTCCCTGAAAACATAACCAGCACAACTATCCAGGTAGTCTCTGGAAGCATCGGTTAGTCCATTATAAAAGATATCAAGTATTTCATTCTTCTTGAGAGGATGATCAGGCAAAGCATTAAGTAATCGGAGAAGCCTCCCCCAAGCTTGTGGGAGACTCTCTTCTTCAATTTGCACAAAATTATATATTTCCCTTAAGCAGCTTGTTTCTTATGAGCGGGGAAATATTTAGCAGAGAAGTAATAAATCATATCCTGGGGACTACGCAAACAACCAGGATCAAGAGAATTAAACCATGTTTTAGCATCACCCTTTAATGAGAACGGAAACAACTTAAGGATAAAGTAATAGCAAGTTTTCTCATCATTAGTGAACAGGGTGGCTATATCATTTAATTTAGTAAGATGTGCCACAACAATTTCAGATTCATAGCCATAGAAAGGATCAGATTCAACCAAAGTAATTAACTCATGATCGACAAAGAAATCCTAATCCTTATCAGTAATAAAGATAGGTGAAGTAGCAAAACCAGGGTCATATTTCATTCTAGCATTCAAAGACTTTTCTTTAAGCTTAGCTAATAATTTCTTAAGATCAGATCTATCATTGCAAGCTAAGAAGTCTCTAACAGTTTCTTCATCCATAACATAACCCTCAGGCTCAACAGGCAATTCATATCTAGGGGAGAATCTTCATCATCACTTTCATCAATATTATCAGTTTCAATAATTTCATTCTCTCTAACCCTAGCAAATTTTTCATCAAGAAATTCACCTAGTGGCACAGTATTATCAAGCATAGAAGTAGTTTCATCATAAATATCACACATAGCAGAAGTGGCATGATACGTCTCGGTTGTATCTACTTTTCCAAACACTTTTTCCCTTATTTTGGACTCTAACTTGCATGATTTGAATGGAACTAACCTGGACTAACGCTGTTTTCAGCAGAAATGCCATGGTGTTATTTTTGTGCAGAAATAAAAGTTCTCGGAATGACCTGAAAATCAAAGGAGAATTGTTTTGGAATATATAAAAAATACGGATACGTCCATTTTGCATCATGCTTTTATATCGATATTTATTGCATTATGGGCTGTTATTACACATTATGTCAGAATACTTATGCCTATTCTCTCTTGTTTTACAAGGTTTACATAAAGAGGGAGAATGCCGGCAGCTGGGATTCTGGGCTGGAAAAGGAGCAAATATTAGAGACCTATTCTGCACAGCTCCAAAAGTCCCGAAACTTCATGGAAGTCATTTTCAGAATATATAATAAATAATGAGCGCAAGAAGTTCCAGAGGAGGGCCACACCCTGCCCACGAGGGTGGGGGCGCGCCCTACCCCCTGGGCGCGCCCCCTACCTCGTGGGCCCCCTGGTGGCCCTCCGATGCCCATCTTCTGCTATATGGAGTCTTTTGATGAGGAAAAAAATCATAAGCCAGCTTTCGGGACGAGACTCCGCCGCCACGAGGCGGAACCTTGGCGGAACCAATCTAGGGCTCTGGCGGAGTTGTTCTGCCGGGGAAACTTCCCTCCGGGAGGGGGAAATCATCGCCATCGTCATCACCAACAATCCTCTTATCGGGAGGGGGTCAATCTCCATCAACATCTTCACCAGCACCATCTCCTCTCAAACCCTAGTTCATCTCTTGTATCCAATTCTTGCCTCCAAGTCTGGGATTGGTACCTGTGGGTTGCTAGTAGTGTTAATTACTCCTTCTAGTTGATGCTAGTTGGTTTATTTGGTGGAAGATCATATGTTTAGATCCTATATGCACATTAATACCCCTCTAATTATGAACATGAATATGCTTTGTGAGTAGTTACGTTTGTTCCTGAGGACATGGGAGAAGTCTTGCTATTAGTAGTCATGTGAATTTGGTATTCGTTCGATATTTTGATAAGATGTATGTTGTCTCTCCTCTAGTGGTGTTATGTGAACGTCGACTAGATGACACTTCACCATTATTTGGGCCTAGAGGAAGGCATTGGGAAGTAATAAGTAGATGATGGGTCGCTAGAGTGACAGAAGCTTAAACCCTAGTTTATGCGTTGCTTCGTAAGGGGCTGATTTGAATCCATATGTTTCATGCTATGGTTAGGTTTGCCTTAATACTTTTGTTGTAGTTGCGGATGCTTGCAATAGAGGTTAATCATAAGTGGGATACTTGTCCAAGTAAGGGCAGTACCCAAGCATCAGTCCACCCACATACCAAATTATCAAAGTACCGAACGCGAATCATATGAACATGATGAAACCTAGCTTGACGATATTCCCATGTGTCCTCGGGGGCGCTTTACATCATATAAGAGTTTGTCCATGCTTGTCCTTTGCTACAAAAAGGATTGGGCCACCTTGCTGCACTTTATTTACTTTTGTTACTTGTTGCTCGTTACCAATTATCTTATCACAAAACTATCCGTTACCTATAATTTCAGTGCTTGCAGAGAATACCTTGCTGAAAACCGCTTATCATTTCCTTCTGCTCCTCGTTGGGCTCGAAACTCTTACTTATCGAAAGGACTACGATAGATCCCCTATACTTGTGGGTCATCAAGACTCTTTTCTGGCGCTGTTTTCGGGGAGTGAAGCGCCTTTGGTAGGTGGAATTTGGTAAGGAAAAATTTATATAGTGTGCTGAAATTTACTGTCACTTGTTACTATGGAAAGTAATCCTTTGAGGGGCTTGTTCGGGGTATCTTCACCTCGACCAGTAGAGCAAAGAGTTGCTCCTCAACCTACTGAACCTACTGAAAATGAAAATGAAAATGTCTACTTTGAAATTCCTTCGGGTATGATAGAAAAACTGCTAGCTAATCCTTTTGCAGGAGACGGAACAATGCATCCTGATGAGCACCTAATATATGTGGATGAAGTTTGTGGATTATTTAAGCTTGCAGGTGTGCCCGATGATGTTATTAAGAAGAAGGTCTTCCCTTTATTTTTGAAGGGAGATGCATTGACATGGTATAGGCTATGTGATGATATGGGATCATGGAACTACAAACGATTGAAATTGGAATTTCATCATAAGTTTTATCCTATGCATCTTGTTCATCGTGATCGCAATTATCTATATAATTTTTGGCCTCGCGAAGGAGAAAGCATCACTCAAGCTTGGGGGAGGCTTAAATCAATGTTATATTCATGCCCCAATCATGAGCTCTCAAGAGAAATAATTATTCAAAATTTATATGCTCGGCTTTCTGATAACGATCGCACCAGGCTTGATACTTCTTGTGCTGGCTCTTTTATGATGAAGACTATTGAATTCAAATGGGATTTATTGGAAAGAATTAAACGCAACTCTGAAGATTGGGACCTCGACGAAGGTAAGGAGTCAGGTATGACACCTAAGTTTGATTGTGTTAAATCTTTTATCGATACCGATGTTTTCCGTAAATTTAGCACTAAATATGGAATTGACTCTGAAATAGTAGCTTCTTTCTGTGAATCTTTTGCTACTCATATTGATCTCCCTAAAGAGAAGTGGTTTAAATATCATCCTCCCATAGAAGTAAAAGTAGCTGCACCTATTAAAGTTGAAGAAAAGACTGTCACTTATAATGATCCTATTGTTCCTACTGCTTATGTTGAGAAACCACCTTTTTCTGTTAGGATAAAATATCATGCTAAAGCTTCAACTGTGGTTCGTAAAAGCAATATTAGAACCTATACACCTCCTGAGCAAATTAAAGTTGAACCTAATATTGCTATTGTTAAATATCTCTTGTTTGATAATATTGATGGGCTTGTTATTCATTTCTGTAATGAGACTGCTAGAATTGCTAAACCCTGTGCTAAAGATAAACATAGACCCGTGGTAGGCATGCATGTTATTTCTGTTAAAATAGGCGATCATTGTTATCATGGCTTATGTGATATGGGTGCTAGTGCTAGTGCAATACCTGTTGACTTATACAGAGAAATTATGCATGATATTGCACCTGCTGAGTTAGAAGATATTTATGTCACAATTAAACTTGCCAATAGAGATACTATTTCACCAATGGGGGTTGTTAGAGATGTTGAAGTATTGTGTGGGAAAACTAAATATCCTGCTGGTTTTCTTGTTCTTGGTTCCCCATAAGATAGCTTTTGTCCCATTATATTTGGTAGACCCTTCTTGAATACAGTTAATGCTAGGATAGATTGCGAAAAGGATGTTGTTACTATTGGTTTAGGTGATATGTCTCATGAGTTTAATTTCTCTAAATTTCGTAGACTACACCATGAAGAGGAATTGCCTAGTAAAGATGAAATTATTGGTCTTGCTTCTATTGCCGTGCCTCCTAGTGATCCTTTAGAACAATATTTGATAGACCATGAAAATGATATGTTTATGAATGAAAGAAGGGAAATAGATGAAGTATTCTTTAAACAGGAACCCATCCTGAAACACAATTTGCTTGTTGAAATCCTAGGGGATCCTCCTCCACCCAAGGGTGATCCCGTGTTTGAGCTCAAACCGTTACCTGATACTCTTAAATATGCTTATCTTGATGAGAAAAAGATATATCCTGTTATTATTAGTGCTAACCTTTCAGAGCATGAAGAAGATAGATTATTGAAAACTCTGAAGAAGCACCGTGCTGCTATTGGATATACTCTCGATGACCTTAAGGGCATTAGTCCCACACAATGTCAACACAAAATAAATTTGGAGAAAGATGCCAAACCAGTTCGTGATCACCAACGACGGTTGAATCCTAAGATGAAAGAAGTGGTAAGAAAGGAAATACTAAAGCTCCTTGAGGCAGGTATAATTTATCCCATTGCTGATAGTCAGTGGGTAAGTCCTGTCCATTGTCTCCCTTAAAATGGAGGTATTACTGTCATTCCTAATGATAAAGATGAATTGATTCCGCAAAGAATTATTACATGTTATAGGATGGTAATTGATTTCCGCAAATTAAATAAGGCTACTAAAAAATATCATCACCCCTTACCTTTTATTGATCAAATGCTAGAAAGATTATCCGAACATACACATTTTTGCTTTCTCGATAGTTATTCTGGTTTCTCTCAAATACCTGTGTCAGCTGATGATCAATCTAAGACCACTTTTACTTGCCCGTTCGGTACTTTTGCTTATAGACGTATGCCTTTTGGTTTATGTAATGCACCTACTACCTTCCAAAGATGCATGATGGCTATATTCTTTGAATTTTGTGAAAAGATTTGTGAGGTTTTTATGGAAGATTTCTCCGTCTATGGATCCTCTTTTGATGATTGCTTAAGCAACCTTGATCGAGTTTTGCAGATATGTGAAGAAACTAACCTTGTCTTGAATTGGGAGAAGTGCCACTTTATGGTTAATGAAGGTATTGTCTTGGGGCATAAAGTTTCTGAAAGAGGTATTGAAGTTGATAAATGTGACGCCCTCGATTCAATCATACACTAATCATGCACGCAAATGTGTACGATCAAGATCAAGGACTCACGGGAAGATATCACAACACAACTCTAGACACAAATTAAAATAATATAAGCTTTATATTACAAGCCAGGGGCCTCAAGGGCTCTAATACATAAGCTCGAATACACAAGAGTCAGCGGAAGCAACAATATCTGAGTACAGACATGAGTTAAACAAGTTTTGCCTTAAGAAGGCTAGCACAAAAGCAACATTGATCGAAAAGGCAAGGCCTCCTGCCTGGGAGCCTCCTAACTACTCCTAGTCGTCTGCGGTCTTCACGTAGTAGTAGGCATCCTCCGGGTAGTAGTAGTCATCAGTGGCGTCGTCTGGCTCCTGGGGTCCGTCATCTGGTCGCAACAATCGGGTATGGGAGAAAAAGAGGTAGCAAAGCAACCGTGAGTACTCATCCAAAGTACTCGCAAGACTTACATCAGATCTAAACTAAGTATGCATCTGTATCAAAGGAAATGGGTTGTATCTGTGGACTAAACTGCAGAATGCCAGAAGAGAAGGGGAAAGCCTAGCCTATCGAAGACTAGTGTCTTCAAGCATCTTCAAGCATCTTGCAACATATAGAAGAGTACAGATCAACATAATGTAAAGTAGTAGTGTTATCAACCTCAGCCAGAGATCCTTTCTCGACTCCCTGCGAGAAAGCAATCCCAGAGCCATACTATCCATTTCTCATTCACAATTCATTTCTCCTCACAAGTATCTAGTTCTAGTTGTATCGATTGGGATACAACTCCAAGTGTCCGTTACCGTAGGACAGGCTATCGATGGATGTTTTCTTCCCTGCAGGGGTGCACCAACTTACCCACCACGCTCGATTAACTCCGGCCGGACACACTTTCCTGGGTCATACCCGGCCTTGGCCAAACAATACGTCACAACCCGACCTAGGCTTAATAGAGAGGTCAACACGCCGGACTAGACCTATACCCCCAGGGGTCATGGGCCATCTCCCCAGGGACTCCTGCACGTTGCGTGGGCGGCTGGTGAGCAGACCTAGCTACCTCCTTCAAAAAGGCAGGTGCTTACGCAGTCCAACCCGGCGCGCGCCGCTCACTCGCTGACGTCTATTAAGCTTCGGCTGATGTATACGACGTAGAACGCCCATACTATGCCCACGTGATGGTTAGTGCTATCAGGCGAGAGGCCCCTCAGATCAAATATCCAAACCATAGTGGATTAGGAGCACGCGGTAACGAGCAGATACTCACGATCGATGTGACCCCGTCGCCCCGTCTCGAGTACTTGTGGCAAGGGATAAGAATGCCCGGCCACGCCTCGTAAGTATCTCGCGGGCACCTTCCAGGTCAACCCGACTCCACATCACTCGCTATTAAGCTTGCGCGGGTACCCCTCAGGGCCGACCCGTCTTTAGTAACAGGGCTCAGTGTAAAGTCATAGTAACCATAGTAACTGTGTGTCTAACACCAAAGGGAAAACCCGAGGAATCACCCCTAGTGAATTCCACTCGATGTTGTCATCAAGGTGAACGGAAGAGGATCCACCCTCGAGGTTCATGTTTGATGGGTTGCACGACAGAGCCGTAACAGAAGTGGTCAAGGAGGAAATCACCCTCGATGACCTCGACTGTATAGCTACACTACGGAGATCTCATCAGGAGTGATGTAAGAGGTTCCACCCTCGGCACTCGATGGTAACTCTGTAGAGTCGTACAACTAGGGGGGTGATGTGTGGTGTCGGGGCCTGGACATCGATCACGTTGATCGAGTCATCGAACATAAAGTGAGGCAACTAGGACAAGGTGGGGGTCACTGATGGATCTGTAACCAACCTATACTAAGCAGTTTAGGATAAGCAGGTAAGGTATGAAAGCAAGTAACAAAAACAGGCTATGCATCAGAGTAGGATCATACATAAAGCAATAGCAGTTCTAATGCAAGCATGAGAGGGAAAGAAATGGGTGATATCGGAATGCTCAAGGGGGGTTTGCTTGCCTGGCTGCTCTAGCAAGGAGGGGTCGTCGTCGACATAGTCGATCACAGGGGCAACATCGGTCTTGGGGTCTACCGGAGAGAAGAGGGGGAAGAAACAATAAATACAGAGCAAACAATGCATCACAAGGCATAACATGACGATAGGCAGAGCTAGGGTTGTCCTAACGTAGTACTATACATTGCCGACGGAGGGGATAAACATCCGAGGATGAATCCCCGGCGTTAGACGAATTCCGGACAGATGAAAGAGAGGGGACGGTTCCATGTTCAGCATGCTAGGGGCATGTGACAGGTGAATGGACCACGCATTCGGATTCGTGGGATTTTTCTGAGCAACTTTCATGTAGAAAACATTTTCATCCGAGTTACAGTTTAATTTCTATGAATTTCTAAAAATTTCCTATTTTCTGGATTTATTTTATTTACAGAAAATGATATATGACGTCAGCATGATGTCATAGTGACATCAGCAGGTCAACAGATGGCTGACCAGGTCAAACCTGACATGTGGGTCCAGTGGGTCCCACATGTCAACGTCTGTGGCACTAAAAGTGGATTAAATTGACTAACAGAACTAGTTAGGGGTGTGGGCCCCATTAGTCACTGACTGATTAGTGATTAAAACTAATTAACAGATTAATTAACATTTTATTTATTTATAAAACCTGTTAAGTAGCGGGATGCCCACATGTCAGTGGGCAGAGTGCCTAGTTAGCAGTTGACCCAGTCAACTGTGACCCGCAGGGCCCAGCGGCAGTGTCATAGGGGACCCACTTGCCAAGCCACGTTGACGACAACCAGAGACTCGACGCCGACGACCAAACTATGGCGGCGTAGCCTCGGATGTGGCCGGAAAAATGTGCTCCGGCCACCATTTTGCGCGCACTTGGGCGCGTTCTAAAGCGGAGACCAAACCGCGTCGAACTGTGGCGGTCTCGCGGCCAGGGAGGCTCTACAGTGACGACGGCGAGCACGTCGGCGGCGGAGCTCGCGGGTGCGCTACGGCGAGGCGGCTGCGGTGCGAATTTGCGCGCGCGTTCGGGCTCATTCGAACGCGGGAACATCACCGCGTCATTCTAACCCAACGGTGCCGGCTATGGTGGTCGAAAATGACGGCAGCGACGAGCTCGAGCGGCGGACAGAAAAATGGCGCAGCAGCGAGCTAGCTACGGCGATGCACAAGGCGCGAGGAGAGGAAATGAGGGAGGGAGGAGCTCACCGTGCGGCACACGGAGGCCGGTGAGAGGCTTAGTAGAAGCAGCAGGCGTCGCCGGAGATGAAGAAGGACGACGACAGTCGGAGATGGGGACGAAGGGGATCTAGTGCTGCCACGCCTCCGAGCTCCAACTGAGGCCACCGGTCGAAGGAGTTACCCCCGCGGAGCTCACCGATAGGGTCAGCGGGCGCGGGGCCGCGGGTGGCCGCAACAACGACGGAGGACGACGGCGACCGCGCTCGGGCGTGGATGGGGAACCGGGGGAGAGGAAGAGCGGGGAACTGGTGGGGAGAGGGAGAGGCAGAGAGAGAGGGAGCAAGTGGGAGAGATGGGTGGAGGCCGAGGCGTCGGGGCAGCCTTGTCCTCTCCCGCGTCGTCGACGAGGTGGTGCGGCGCCGACCGTGGGCGGGAGCGCCCTGTAGCGGCCGAGTCCGAGGAACAGGAAGGAGGGGGAGGCAACCGATGCAGGGAGTTGGGCCGTGGAGGGGGGGGGGTTAGGTGGGCTGGCTCTGGTGGAGGGGTGGGTCGAGGCCCAAGGGAAGTCAGGGGCCTTCTCTCTCTCCCTTTTCTTTTTTAAAGCTTTTGCTTTTTCTTTTAACAACTTTCTGTTATAGCTATTTTAGGCCATTTAGACATTTTGCAAAAATATTGGTTCACCACCAATATTACCAGAAGAATACTTTCCACATGATGAACATTTTAGTTTTCATGTTTGAGCATTTTGAATTTCACACATAATTTGAAATTGAATTCAACTGGAATTTGAAAAGGAATATTGGTCAAAGTGACTAAGCATTGTTATAGAAAAATGATTAGCTTGATCTCAGGGATTACTGTAGCATCATTACACCGGGGTGTTACAACTCTCCTCCTCTAAAAGAAATTCTCGTCCCGAGAATTAAGAGGTAGAAGGGAACAGGTCGGGGTATTCAGCCCGGAGGTTATCTTCGCGTTCCCAAGTGGCTTCATCTTTAGTATGATTCGACCATTGCACCTTGAGGAACTTGGTAACCTTCTGGCAGGTTCGATGTTCAGCTTCTTCAAGAATGCGGATCGGATGCTCTTTGTATGTGAGATCATCTTGAATTTCAATCAATTCCGGATCCACTTCACGTTCCGGATCCTTCAAGCAATGACGAAGTTGCGACACATGGAAGACGTCATGCACGTGAGAGAACTGAGGTGGCAAATCCAATTGATAAGCCACCAGTCCACGATGGGCCAGAATGCGGAAATGACCAATGTAGCATGGAGCTAGCTTGCCCTTGACTCCGAACCGATGAGTGCCTCTCAAAGGATTGACACGCAGATAAGCTTGTTCACCAGGTTGATAAGTCGAACCCCAGTGTTTCCGGTCATAGTTGCTCTTCTGGCGGGACTGGGCCGCCTTGAGATTATCCCGGAAAATGCGAACCTGCTCTTCAGCTTGTTGAATAATGTCTGGAACAATGAGCGTCCGTTCCCCAGTTTCTGACCAATTCAGAGGGGTTCAGCACTTACGTCCATAAAGCACTTCGAAGGGTGCCATCTTCAAGCTGGCTTGATAGCTGTTGTTAGAAGAGAACTCCGCATAAGGGAGAGATTCTTCCCACTTCTTGCCAAAAGAAATAACACAAGCTCGAAGCATGTCTTCAAGAATTTGATTGACTCGCTCGACTTGGCCTTGGGATTGGGGATGATAAGCAGTGCTCCAGGTAATATGAGTTCCCATTGCCTCTTGGAAACTATCCCAGAACTTTGAAGTGAATATACTGCCACGGTCTGAACTGATCTCCTTCGGAATGCCGTGGAGTGACATAATTCAGGAGATATACAAGTTTGCTAATTGACTAGTAGTGATAGTTTCCTTGACTGGAAGAAAGTGAGCAACCTTCGAGAATTAGTCGATGAAAACAAAAATAGCATCGTTACCTTTCTGAGACTTGGGAAGGCCAGTGACAAAGTCCATCTGAATCTTATCCCACTTCCATTCAGGAATCGGAAGCGGTTGTAGAAGTCCAGCCGGTTTCTGATGTTCTGCTTTGACGCAATGACAAACGTCACTGTCGGTGTCAAAACCGGTGGATCTCGGGTAGCGGGTCCCGAACTGTGCGTCTAAGGCGGATGGTAACAGGAGGCAGGGGACACGATGTTTTACCCAGGTTCAGGCCCTCTCGATGGAGGTAAAGCCCTACGTCCTGCTTGATTATACTTGATAATATGGGTATTACAAGAGTTGATCTACCACGAGATCGGAGAGGCTAAACCCTAGAAGCTAGCCTATGGTATGATTGTATGTTGTCCTACAGACTAAAACCCTCCGATTTATATAGACACCGGAAGGCTCTAGGGTTACACAAGGTCGGTAACAAAGGAGGAGATATACATATCCGTAATGCCTAGCTTGCCTTCCACGCCAAGTAGAGTCCCATCCGGACACGGGACGAAGTCTTCAATCTTGTATCTTCATAGTCCAACAGTCCGACCAAAGGATATAGTCCAGCTGTCCGGAGACCCCCTAATACAGGACTCCCTCAGTAGCCCCTGAACCAGGCTTCGATGACGATGAGTCCGGCATGCAGTGTTGTCTTCGGCATTGCAAGGCGGGTTCCTCCCCCGAACACACCACGGAAGAATTTGAATACAAGGATAGTGTCCGACCCTGCAAAATAAGTTCCACATATCACCGTAGAGAGAATAATATTGCCACAAATCTAATCTGCTGACACGTTTTGGCAGCATGACATCACGCCACGACCCGGTAATTATTTGAACCGTTTTACTTTAACCAGCCCCCGCACATAACGCGAGGCAGTTTCTTGACACGTCTTGTCAAAGCAGAGATCGTGTTCCTCTTATTACGGGATTCTCATCAATACGGACGGGGGTAACCCAACCGTGACTAGGACTCCTAGATTTTAGGCAAGTCCCAAACGGCCACAAGGAGGACGTTTGATATTCACCCTCTTTATAAAGGGACAGGGCTGTTACTTTTTTCCCTCCCGTACTCAATCAAATTCCTCCCCCGCCTCGAGTTCTAACACCCAAAGCCGAGGTCAGGTGCTTCGGACCTTCAATCATGTCCGGATCCAGCCTTCAAGGCCGGTGGATGTCTTCCTCCGTCACGGAGGAGGACATCAAGAAGTTGAGGGAGGCCAGATATCTGACCGCCGAAATTTCGCATAGGCTGCCCGCCCGAGGGCAGGTCGTCCCTACTCCCGAACCCAACGAGAGCGTTGTGTTCGTCTCCCACTTCCTCCGAGGGCTAGGCCTCGCTCTGGATCCCTTTGTCAGGGGTCTTATGTTCTATTACGGGCTGTATTTTCACGATCTGGCCCCAGACTCCCTTCTTCACATCTCGTCATTTATCGTCGTCTGTGAGGCCTTCCTCCGCATTACCCCTCACTTCGGCTTGCGGCTCAAGACCTTCGATGTGAAGCCGAAGATGGTCGAGGGACAGTACGCAGTGTGCGGAGGTGCTTTAATAAGCAAAATTGCTAATGCTCCATGGCCAAAGGGTTCCTTTCAGAGGCGTTCAGATTGTGGCAACGGGAGTGGTTTTACGTCACAGCTCCCTGAAGTGCCAAGTGGGTAGCTGCCCCCACCTTTCGCTCGGGCCCTCCACCACAACTGATGTCGTGGATCAGCAGGGGACTGAGCTGGGGTCCAGCCAAGGACGTGCCAATACTGCAGAGCCGTGTCCGAGATCTCTTCGAGGGAGATTTCAGTCTGGTTATGGTGATGCAAGTCATGCTGGTTCGTCGAGTCCAGCCTTGCAAACGCCGGCCCCTCCGCATGTGGGAGTTCAACCCAGAAGGACCGCACACTATTCAAAATTTCCTTGGCATGATGCACGAGGAGATGTACAAATCGTTCTTCAGACCCCAAATAGAGTGTTCGGACACTACCGAGGACGTGGGCCTGAGCAGCAACCGCACCGCCGCCCAAGTAAGTAATCCCATGGCCGAACACATCGTCTTTTTATTTATCATGACATCATTCTGAAGAATCGCTCTTTGACCATGACTGGATAACAAAGGCGAAGATGATCCGGTGTTTGCCCCCCCTTCCTGAAGGCTTGGACAATCCGGTGCTGGAAAAGATGCTCGAGCCAGCACCTTGTCCGGTGCCCTCGAAGGAAGACGAAGGGGGGAATAAAGAGGGCGAAAGCGGGCCTCCATCGCTACCTATTCCAACCGAGGGAATGAGCGCCTCCACGAGGGAGGATAACCGAGGGGAAGAATCTGACATTCTCTCTCCCCGGGGAAGGAAGAGGATTACCTCCGAAGATCTGGAAATCAAGGTTTCCAAACGGGAGAAGAAATCTCTGCCAGAGGGTCCTGCCTTGGAGGGTGTTCTTGCCGCACAATGTCCGCATGGGGATCAGCCCTCTAATGAGCTGTAAGTAATCAAAAGGTATTTAATGGTGAAGATATCCTACCTTACTTCTGAGGAAAATAACCGAAGTATTTATCTTGCAGTTCGGATCTTAGCCCTTCTCAGCTGAGCTCGTCTTCGGGGGATCTTCTTCCGGAGATGATGGAGATCGAAACGCCTCCCCCTGCCACGCCACCTTACGAAGCGGGCAACCCTGAGGTGTCGTCGTGGAGGGCTTCTCTTGATCCGGCAAGGCCAGAAGGTAATCCTATGGCCACCCGAAGTCCTCAGTATCCGGCTCTCGAAGAGAGCAAAAAGAGTCCGACGTCGTCTGATGCGCGGTCAGATGTACGGAGGGATCTTCTGGAGAAGGCGGCTATCTCAAAAGAGCACCAAATATTGATGGGTACGGTGATTGAAAGGATTTCGTCCGCCGAAAGCGGGCTGCATGAAGCCTTTATGAATCTACTGACGGGTTTTGAGGTACGTGAAATGATGTATATTTTTGGAAGTACCGCACATTTTTAGATGTGCCCTGTGTAGATAGTAGCCCCTAAGACTCTAGTCGTCATTGAAAACGGCGGCAAACAGAGGATCATAGTCCCAGGTAATAACCAGACTGCCTTTATGTGCAGGTTGTCGGTGTCAAAACCGGCGGATCTCGGGTAGTGGGTCCCGAACTGTGCGTCTAGGCCGGATGGTAATAGGAGGCAGGGAACACGATGTTTTACCCAGGTTCGGGCCCTCTTGATGGAGGTAAAACCCTACGTCCTGCTTGATTAATATTGATGATATGGGTAGTACAAGAGTAAATCTACCACGAGATCAAGGAGGCTAAACCCTAGAAGCTAGCCTATGGTATGATTGTTGTATATGGAGTTGATTGCCTATGGACTACAACCCTCTGGTTTATATAGACACCGGATAGGGTTAGGGTTACATAGAGTCGGTTACAATGGTAGGAGATCTTGAATATCCGCATCACCAAGCTTGCCTTCCACGCCAAGGAAAGTCCCATCCGGACACGGGACGAAGTATTCAATCTTGTATCTTCATAGTCCAGGAGTCCGGCTGAAGGTATAGTCCGGCTACCCGAACACCCCCTAATCCAGGACTCCCTCAGTAGCCCCTGAACCAGGCTTCAATGACGACGAGTCCGGCGCGCAAATTGTCTTCGGCATTGCAAGGCGGGTTCCTCCTCCAAGTCCTTCATAGAAGATTGTAAACACCAAGAGTAGTGTCCGGCTCTGCAAAATAAGCTTCCACATATTGCCATAGAGAGAATAATATTAACACAAATCAAATCTGTTGACGTATTCCGCAGTGCGTCATCACACTACAGCCAAGTCCTTCACTCAAATCGTTTTCACTTTTCCACCTCAGCGTGTTTTGCGAGGCGGTTTCCTTGGCACATCTTGTCAAAGCAGAGATCGTGTACCCCCCCTTTTACGGGATTCCCATCAATACAGACGTGGGTAACCCAACCATGCCACTTATCACAGTGCTTGGGAGGCAAGCAAGTTTTACTAGGCAGGTGGGGATGCACAACTACATCCGCCCATATAAGGGGACAAGGATCCACCTTTTTACCTATGCCTTCTTCCTCCTTTGCCTATCCATCTCCTGCGCACCCGAGCTCCAGCGCCCAAGCCCGCACTTCCCACCTCAACCTTCTCCAGCAATGTCCGGAGCGGGAGGCAAGTGGATGGTCTCCTCCACCACAGAGGGCAAAGTCAAGAAGCTAAGGAAGGCCGGATACCTATCCAAGGACATCGCACACCGGCTTCCCGAAGAGGGGCAGCTTCTCCCCACCCCAAGGCCCCATGAGAGGGTAGTATTTCTCCCCCACTTCCTCCGCGGACTAGGTTTTCCACTCCACCCATTTGTCCGAGGGCTCATGTTCTACTATGGCCTGGATTTCCACGATCTGGCTCCGAACTTCATCCTCAACATCTCGGCGTTTATCGTCGTGTGCGAGGCTTTTCTCCGCGTCCGCCCTCATTTCGGCCTCTGGCTCAAGACCTTCAACGTCAAGCCCAAGGTGGTGCACGACAGCCAGGCGGAGTGCAGAGGCACCATGGCGGGCAAGATGGCCAACGTCCTATGGTTCGAGGGCTCTTTCGTGGAGACCCTAAAGGGATAGCAATCCGGGTGGTTTTATATCACCGAGCCGCGCGATCTGAAATGGACCGCAGCCCCCGAGTTCCGATCCGGACCCCCACGCGGCTTATGTCCTGGAAAGAGACGGGCCTGTCATGGGGTGATGAAAAAGAGGTGACAGGATTGCAAACATGCATCCAGTCCCTGGTGAACAAGCCAGTTTGGCTTGTTAATGTAATCCAGGTTATGCTCGTCCGCCGGATCCTCCCGTGCCAACAACGGGATTTTAATCTGTGGGAGTTCGAACCGGCGCAGCATCAAACCCTCAGCAGGCTCTTCGACACGACGTACGAAGACGCCTGGAAGATGCTATTCAAGGGCGCCGAGGCTCCCGCATCCGCTTCCGAGGACCGCGGATACAGCTCGCAGCGTCACGCTAGCGAGGTATGCCATCTACACCTTTTACAGGATGTTAAGCTTTTTTCATAGTTTGACTCTATGCGGGATCTAAACTCCCTTACCTTTGATAGGCTTGGCGGGCGATATTCGGACTGATTAACTGTCCGGCTCCGCTGCCCGAAGACCCAGCCCCAGCTCTACTAGCAAAGCTGCTGGTTCCGGCGCCTTATGTGGTGCCGGAAAAGAAGGCCAAGAAGAAGAAGACCACGGGGACTCGAAAGAGTGCCCACAACATGGTGGTGTCGGACTCGTCATCTGACGAGTCCGAGACGCCCTCCTCCCGCGAAAACGAGGAGGAGGAGGAAGAAAACTCTCCCCCCCCAGTGGAGGGAGGAGAGAAGAGGAAGGCCGCCCCAACGGGGGAGGCCGAGGGGTCTAGGAAAAGGAAGACCCCTCCGTCGGACTACGCCCCCAACGCCGAAGAGGGCAAAGAGGAGTGGCCAAACAGGGCCAAGCGTTCGGCAAAATCGTAAGTTTGGATATCAGAACAACTCATGATGTTCCTTTGTTGCACAGCTTTCCCTAATGTCGAATGTAATTATGCAGTCCGCCCCGGGCCGAATTTGACGAATCGTCGGGCGGCTCCCTGGACTCATCAGACGTGAACTCAGTTCCGCCCGCTGTCTCCTCCCGCACTGCAGACGACGCCGAAGTGGCATCGCGACAAGATCTGGGGCAGGAGGAGGTGGTCCCGGAGGAGCCGCAAGGCAACCTCCCGGACTCCAGGGGTGAAGGGGATAAGGTTCCCCAGGGCTCTCAGTCCTTCCAAGAGGAGCAAGCCTTCTGAGCCGGCGGCCTCCGTCCAACCGGAGGTGCCGGACAATCTGCTGGAGGTGCTTGACGATGCCTCCATCGACGAGGGGCACCGTACTATTATGAGTACGGTGATCCAGAAGGTTCAGTCTACCAAGAGCGGACTGACTGAAGCTTGCGCTAGCCTTCTAACAGGCTTCGAGGTAAGTAAAAATATGTAAAAATATTACCGCATAGACAGCAGCCCCTGATGCTCTGTTTGGCGTTCGGAAAGAAAAGCCGAATAGAGGATCTATTAAATATCACAGGAGTCTAACAAAAAAGAGTCAATATGCGTATGCAGGCTTCGCTGCTATCCACCGCCGCACTGATTGCGGAGGTGGGTGTCCTGAAGCAGGACCTCGAGCGGACCGAGCAAGAGCTCGGCCTTGCCAAGCGGCGGCTCGAGGAGGAAGAAGGTAAGAAATACCTTACAGAAAAAGTGCCTATAAAAAGGCTTGATTGCAAAAAGAGTAACAGGATTGTACTGCTTATTGTAGGGGCCACGACTGAGGTGGCGACCCTTAAGCAGGCGCTGTCTGAGGCCGAAAAGAAAATGGCCACGGAGCGCACCGAGCGAGACAGACTTGGGGCTCAGGTCGGCAAGGTGCAGCAAGAGCTTCAGGCTCTCATGAAAAAACATGAGAGTTTGGAGCTGGAGTCGAAGGCGCAAGCATCCGAGCTTGCAACGGCCCTAGAGGCTGCCAAGTCTGCCAAGGCCGAAGCCCAAAAGGCCCTCCAAGAGTTGGAGGAGATGAGGAAGATAGCAGCGGGTAAGGCATTCTTTATGCAAAGCAGAAATATAAAAGTGAACTACCTGTTACTTACCCGAATCCGGAGCTCTCCAGGGGCATTCGCAGATCTTCCCCGCAGCGTATCCGCCGCCGCCGCATTCTACCGAGCTGAAGAGGGTAGCTCGACGGAGAAGGTGTTCTGGTCTCAGTATTCTGAGGCCAGACACCCTGTGCCCTTGAGCAACCAGCTGAAACAGCTGGTCGAGCTCCACATGGCAGCCGAGCAGGCCATGAAGGGCTTCATAGTTCGGCTGTGGTCCGGAGAGGCCCTGCCTGGGAGCTATTTCGGGCTGGTGCGGCGGCTGGTGGAGGCATGTCCGAGGCTTGAGGTCATCAAGCGCTCCGTCTGCATCGAAGGTGCCCGTCAGGCCCTTGCCCATGCAAAGGTGCACTGGGGTAAGCTGGACGGTGAGAAGCTTGTGAAGGACGGGCCGCCGTCGGGGAAGGAGCATCACAAGCCCGAGAACTACTACAAGGATGTTCTTGCAGGTGCCCGCCTTGTGGCGGATGAATGTACCAAGGATGTGATATTTGAATGAACTCGCTCGTGCTTATCCTGTGCGCTGAAAACTTGTTCATATGTGCTAAGCAATGCTTATTGAATTTAAAATGTTACTTTCTGTGCGGCCGTTTATCAAAAATTGAGAGATGGCCAGTCGTCGGCTTCTGCCCCCGTGCCACTAGTGCTGGGGTGTTCGGGATAAACCTGAGCGCTCTTTTTCCCATAGTTGGGTCCTTCGAGGGAGGCGCTCAGCACAACGAACCAGGCAATCGGACTATAATGCTTGAACACTCTCACTTAGCCATAGAACTCTATAATTTTAAATTTCGGCGAAGCCCCTAGTTCGGAAGACCGAGTTCGGGGCGCTATCCACGCCTTGGCCGGACAAAGCCAGCTCCTCGCTCGAAGCGGCATAAGCCTTTAGGGACTCAAAAAACCTCTCGAACAGCGACCGGTCTCTCGCCACATCATGACAGTCAGTTTTAGCTTTCTCCACTGAGGTGCTTAACCCAGCTGAACCGGGGCACAATCGCAGTGGTTCTCCTAGTGCTACCTTAGCCGATAGAGCGGAACGTAAGGCACCAAAACATAGGAGCCGGGCAAACCCAACTATTGACCCAAATCATGATTCGGAGCCGATGCATATAGTGCTATAAGTTCGGGGTGCCGCACTTGTGAAAGTGTACGGACTTCTCACACCATTATGAGGGGTACTGAAGCCCCTGGCGTGTTTGCCGTACCATGGTGTACGGGTGCAATCATGTCATTTAATAAACATAAATGTGAAAAGAAGATAATGCAAAAAATAGACAAGAAGCTAAGCATTGTTTATAGAGAGGCTATTTATCAAAGCCGAACGATACAAATAGTGCGGTAAGCAAAAGATATTGGACTATTCAGTATGTCCTGACCAGGGGCGGGCCGCAGAATTGTATTTAAAATAGGTATAGCGCTCGTAACAGAGACCACCTGGGAGTTCCATAATGCGGCATGGCTTGTCTGCCTCCCTGGATCTTTCATTGTTTGTGCGGCAGTCGAATCACCGAACAGGTCGTCCGAAGTATGGAGTCCTGAAAGTAAGAAAAAATTAAAAAAAGAATTCGGCAGCCCCTAGTACGTTTTAAGCCGTATTTTTGGCGTGCCGTTATTGTGCCCCTTCCCCTGTGCCCATGGTATTTCAAGGGCGTAGTTATGTACGCGAGGTACTGGTTTCGCTATGTCGCGAAAGCTGGGGTTGGGGCCGCATTGCTACGCTTGCTCAGAGTGTGCCAGACGGTCCTGCTGTGGGTTACTCCAGGCGCGCTTGGCAGTGTCTGGCTTTTTAATGGCCGGACTGGAGAATTGCCTGAGAAGGCTACTTTGTACCTCCGCTGCGAGAGCCGTCGTATGCTCCTCCGTACGGAGGGAGCGTTCGGTGTTTCCGTTGACCGTAATTACTCCTCGAGGGCCTGGCATCTTGAGCTTGAGATATGCGTAGTGCGGCACCGCATTGAACTTTGCGAATGCGGTTCGTCCGAGCAGGGCGTGATAGCCACTGCGAAACGGGACTATATCGAAGATTAACTCTTCGCTTCAGAAATTGTCCGGGGATCCGAAGACCACGTCAAGTGTTACTGAGCCTGTACAGTTGGCTTCTACACCTGGTATAACGCCTTTAAAGGTCGTTCTTGTGGGCTTAATCCTTGAGGGATCTATGCCCATTTTCCGCACTGTATCCTGATAAAGCAGGTTTAGGCTACTGCCGCCGTCCATGAGGACTCTTGTGAGATGAAATCCGTCGATGATTGGGTCGAGAACCAATGCGGCGAAGCCGCCATGACGGATGCTAGTGGGATGGTCCCTTCAATCAAAAGTGATCGGGCAGGAGGACCATGGGTTGAACTTTGGGGCGACTGGCTCCATCGCGTATACGTCCCGTAGCGCACGCTTCCGCTCCCGCTTGGGAATGTGGGTTGCGTATATCATGTTCGCCGTCCGCACTTGTGGGGGAAAGCCCTTCTATCCATTGTTGTTCGGCGGCTTGGGCTCCTCGTCGTCGCTGTGCCGCCCCTTGTCTCTGTTTTCGGCCCTTAACTTGCCTGCCTGCTTGAACACCCAACAATCCCTGTTAGTGTGATTGGCTGGCCTTTCGAGGGTGCCATGTATCTGGCACAAGCGATCGAGTATTCGGTCCAAACTGGACGGGCCCTGAGTATTCTTTTTGAATGCCTTTTTCCGCTGACCGGATTTATAGCCTTTGAATCCGGCATTGACTGCCGTGTCTTCATTGCTGTCACTGTTAATGCGGCGTTTTTGCTTATTCCGACGTGTCCTGCCACTTTTGTCCTTGGTATCCGAATTACCAGGGTTCTTTGATAAGTTGTTACTGCGAGCTAGCCAGCTGTCTTCTCCCGCGCAAAAGCGGGTCATGAGTGTCGTGAGGGCTGCCATGGATTTCGGCTTTTCCTGTCCCAGGTGCCGGGCAAGCCACTCGTCGCGGATGTTATGCTTGAAGGCTGCTAGGGCCTCTGCGTCCGGACAGTCGACTATCTAGTTTTTCTTTGTTAGGAACCGTGTCCAGAATTGTCTGGCCGATTCCTCTGGCTGCTGAATTATGTGGCTTAAGTCGTCGGCATCCGGCGGTCGCACGTAAGTGCCCTGGAAGTTGTCGAGGAATGCGGCTTCCAGGTCCTCCCAAGAACCGATTGAGTCTGCTGGCAAGCTGTTAAGCCAATGCCGGGCCGGTCCTTTAAGTTTGAGCGGGAGGTATTTGATGGCGTGTAGATCATCGCCGCGTGCCATGTGGATGTGAAGGAGATAATCCTCGATCCATACCACCGGATCTGTTGTGCCATCATATGATTCGATGTTTACGGGTTTGAAACCCTCTAGGATTTTATGATCCATTACTTCATTCGTGAAGCATAGCGGGTGTGCGGCGCCTCTGTACTGGGCTATATCACGACGCAGCTCGGAAGAGCTATGTCTGTTGTGTTCGGCCCGGCCGGATTTGTTGTATCCGGTGTGAAGATCATTGTGACATGCTGTAGGGCGCCTGCGCAATCCGTAGATCGATCTTGTTTGTCTTACCTTATCCTCCAGTATGTCTCGTAGGTTGGGCGCATTTTCCCGTGCCTTAGTTGAGCAGCATCGGGGCATGGCTTGGGTGGAGGGCCAAGAGGCCTCTCTGTCACGGCCGCGAGGTGGCCGGTCTGCCATGTCATGCACTGGTGATGTAGGTGCTTCCTCCTCTGATCGGGGTAGCGGCCTGCGCTTCGGGTAACTCTTGGAGGGGCGTTCGAGTTCATACTCTTCGGCCGCAAGGACTTCAGTCCATCTGTCAGCTAGCAAATCTTGGGCAGCTCTAAGCTGTTGCTGCTTTTTCTTGAGGCTGCTTGCCGTGGCTAAAAGCCTGCGTTTAAAACGCTCTTGTTCGGCGGGGTCTGATGGTATGACGAATTCGTCGTCATCGAGGCTTGCCTCGTCTTCGGAGGGAGGCGTATAGTTATCATCCTCGACCTCTCGGTCTGCCGCTCTCTTATGAAGGCTGGCTTCTCCATCTTCCTGTGCCGAATCTTGCTGAGGTGGGTGTTCTTCGACGCTATCCGGGGTAGTATTATCTCCCGTGCGAAATCACCGTTTTTGCTTTGGCGGGATTTAGAGCGGCGCCGCTGACGTCGGGGCTTTGGCTGTTTCTTGGGGGCGTCATCCCCCACTGTTCCATCGCCATCTCCATCTTTTGGAGTATCCACCATATATATGTCATATGGCGAGGTGGCCTTCCAGCGCCCTACAGGTGCTGGTTCCTGTTCGTCTCCTACATCGTCGTCCATGCCGTCGATGTCTTCGGAGCTGAAGTCAAGCATGTCGGTTAGATCGTCGACAGTGGCTACAAAGTGGGTGGTGGGTGGGCTTTGAATTTCCTCATCGTCCGTATCCCACCCTCGCTGACCGTAGTCCGGCCAGGGCTCTCCTGATAAAGAGAGAGACTTAAGAGAATTCAGGATGTCGCCAAAAGGCGAATGCTGAAAGATGTCTGCGGTGGTGAACTCCATTATCGGTGCCCAATCGGATTCGATTGGCAGGGGCGCGGGGGGTTCGGAGTCCGGGGAGGAGTCCGGATCCTCGGAGTCATGGGTCGTGCAGAGTGCGGGGCTAGCGTTCGGCTCGATCGCTTTCGGGATCGCAGCCCCTGAGGTGACGTCCAACCGCTCATCCTCGATTGGCGCAATAGGCTCCGAGTTAGGGGTCAGAACCGATGCGTGTGCGGCCTCCAGGACACTGTTCGGGGGCAGAGCTAGATCATGCCCCTCGAGATAGTGCGGCGCGCTTGGCCGTGGATCGAGCCCGTCGAAGATCAAGTCTCCGCGGATGTCAGCCGTGTAGTTTAAGCTTCCAAACCTGACTTGATGGCCAGGGGCGTAGCTTTCGATCTGCTCCAGGTGGCCGAGCGAATTGGCCCGCAGAGCGAAGCCGCCGAAGACGAAGATCTGTCCGGGGAGCAAAGTCTCACCCTGGACCGAATCGTTGTTGATGATCAAAGGAGCCATCGGGCCTAAAGGTGACGACACAGAGGAACTCTCAATGAAAGCACCAATGTCGGTGTCAAAACCGGCGGATCTCGGTTAGTGGGTCCCGAACTGTGCGTCTAGGCCGGATGGTAACAGGAGGCAGGGAACACGATGTTTTACCCAGGTTCGGGCCCTCTTGATGGAGGTAAAACCCTACGTCCTGCTTGATTAATATTGATGATATGGGTAGTACAAGAGTAGATCTACCACGAGATCAAGGAGGCTAAACCCTAGAAGCTAGCCTATGGTATGATTGTTGTATATGGAGTTGATTGCCTACGGACTACAACCCTCCGGTTTATATAGACACCGGATAGGGTTAGGGTTACATAGAGTCGGTTACAATGGTAGGAGATCTTGAATATCCGCATCGCCAAGCTTGCCTTCCACGCCAAGGAAAGCCCCATCCGGACACGGGACGAAGTCTTCAATCTTGTATCTTCATAGTCCAGGAGTCCAACTGAAGGTATAGTCCGGCTACCCGAACACCCCCTAATCCAGGACTCCTTCACAGGTGATGGAGGCTCCGGTGGCTAGCCGGACTGATGGGTATGCCAAACTAAAGCGACAGCTGGATGCGGCAGATGCCGACATCGTGCTTGTCAACGAGCGGCTTGACGAGGCACAGGGTGAGTGGCCCTTCTGGTAATCGTCACATAATAAGAGCAACATGATGCCAGTATCTTTAATATGTTGTGACTGCAGATGGAGCGGCCACTGTTGAGACCCTTCAGGCGGAGCTTGCCTGAGCCAAGGAGCAAGCAAGGAGTAGCAATGCGGCTGCTTTGCAAGCGGCCGAAGAGTTAAGGGCCAAACAGGCCGCACATTGCGAGAGCAAAGAGAAAATGGCTGCCGGTGTCAAAACCGGCGGATCTCGGGTAGGGGGTCCCGAACTGTGCGTCTAGGCGGATGGTAACAAGAGGCAGGGGACACGATGTTTTACCCAGGTTCGGGCCATCTTGATGGAGGTAAAACCCTACATCCTGCTTGATTAATATTGATGATATGGGTAGTACAAGAGTAGATCTACCACGAGATCAGAGAGGCTAAACCCTAGAAGCTAGCCTATGGTATGATTGTTGTTTGTCCTATGGACTAAAACCCTCCGGTTTATATAGACACCGGAGAGGGCTAGGGTTACACAGAGTCGGTTACAATGGTAGGAGATCTACATATCCGTATCGTCAAGATTGCCTTCCACGCCAAGGAAAGTCCCTTCCAGACACGGGACGAAGTCTTCAATCTTGTATCTTCATAGTCCAGGAGTCCGGCCGAAGGTATAGTCCGGCTATCCGGACACCCCCTAATCCAGGACTCCCTCAGTAGCCCCTGAACCAGGCTTCAATTACGACGAGTCCGGCGCGCAGATTGTCTTCGGCATTGCAAGGCGGGTTCCTCCTCCAAGTACTTCATAGAAGATTTTGAACACAAAGGTAGTGTCCGGCTGTGCAAAATAAGTTTCCACATATTGCCATAGAGAGAATAATATTTACACAAATCTAATCTGCTGACGTATTCCGTAGCGTGACATCACGCCATGGCCAAGTCTTTATTCGAATCGTTTTACTGTCCCACCTCAGCGCGTTTAGCGAGGCGGTTTCCTCGGCACGTCTTGTCAAAGCAGAGATCGTGTCCCCTTATTTCGGGATTCTCATCAATACGGGCGTGGGTAACCCAACCGTACCCATTGGTATGTTTTCTCGATCAAAGGCGAGTCCCAAACGGTCATGGGGAGGGCCCTTGGTATTCGACCTCTTATAAAGAGACCAAGGCCTTACTCCTTTCTTTCAATCTCAAACGAGTTTGCCCTTCGCCTCGAGTTCCAACACCCAAGGCTCCAAATTTCAGGCGCTTCGGATCTTCGACAATGTCTGGTTCTGACCTTCGAGGCCAATGGATGCCCTCCTCCATCATGGAGGAGGACGTGCTAAAGTTGAGAGAGGCCAGGTTCTTGACCGGCGAAATCTCGCATAGGCTGCCTGCTCAATGGCAGGGCATTACCACTCCCAAGCCCGGTGAGAGTGTGGTGTTCATGTCTCACTTCCTTTGGGGGCTAGGCTTCCCGACGGATCCCTTCATGAGGGGGCTCATTTTTTATTATGGGCTGGAATTTCACGACTTAGCTCCGGAGTCCATCCTCCATATTTCCTCATTCATCGTCGTGTGTGAATCCTTCCTCCGTATTACTCATCACTTGGGACTATGGCTCAAGACCTTCAAAGTAGAGCCGAAGATGGTCGAGGGACGACACGCGGAGTGCGGAGGTGCTTTTATAAGCAAGAATGCTGGTGCTCCATGGCCCGAGGGCTCTTTTCAAGAGGAGTCCAGCTTATGGCAACGAGAGTGGTTTTATATCACAGCTCCCAGGAGCACCAAGTGGGTGGCGCTGCTTGCTTTCCGCTCGGGTCCCCCGCCACGATTGGTGTCATGGGTCAATAAGGGGCTGGACTGGGGGTCGGCAAAGGACATGCCCCTGTTGTAGGGCCGCATCCGAGATCTCCTAGAAAGAGACATCAGTCTGGTCGTGGTGACGCAGGTTATGTTAATTCGCCGAGTTCTGCCCTGCAAACGTCGCCCCCTTCGCCTGTGGGAGTTCAACCCGGAGGGACCACGAGTTCTCCAACATTTTCTTGGCATGACGCCCGTGGAGATGTACAAATTGTTCTTCGGACCACAAGTAGTGTGTCTGGATTCTACGGAGGACGCAGGTCTGAGCTGCAATCGTCCGGATACTCAAGTAAGTAGCCTTGTGCCCGGACTCGCTATCCGTATATTTATCATAAAATTGCCCCTAAAAGAGTTGTCCTTTAAACATGAGTGGATAGAGAAAGCAAAGCTAATCAGGTGTCCGCCCCCCCTCCCCGAGACCGCGCCGGGTCCCGTGCTAGTTAGGATGTTGGAGGTTGTGCCTTCAAAGGAAAGCGAGGGAGGGGACAAGGAAGCTACAGCCTCCTCGAAGGTGGATTATGGTGGAGAGGGGCACCGCACACGGCTAAGAGATCAAGAGATCAATTGGTGTGTCTATGGGGTGCCCCCTGGCCATGTATATAAAGGAGTGGAGGAGGGGGAGAGGGCCGGCCTCTATGGCGCGCCCTGGAGGAGTCCTACTCCCACCGGGAGTAGCATTCCCCCCTTCCAAGTAGTAGGAGTAGGAGTCAAGGAAAGGGAAGGGAGAAGAGAAGGAAGGAGGGGGCGCAGCCCCTCCCCCTAGTCCAATTCGGATTGGGCCTTGGGGGGGCGCCCAACCTCTCTTCTCTCTTTCCCCTAAAGCCCAATAAGGCCCATATACTCCCCGGCGAATGCCCGTAACTCTCCGGTACTCCGAAAAATACCCGAATCACTCGGAACCTTTCCGAAGTCCGAATATAGTCGTCCAATATATCGATCTTTACGTCTCGACCATTTCGAGACTCCTCGTCATGTCCCCGATCTCATCCGGGACTCCGAACTCCTTCGGTACATCAAAACATATAAACTCATAATATAACTGTCATCGTAGCGTTAAGCGTGCGGACCCTACGAGTTCGAGAACTATGTAGACATGACCGAGACACGTCTCCGGTCAATAACCAATAGCGGAACCTGGATGCTCATATTGGCTCCTACATATTCTACGAAGATCTTTATCGGTCAGACCGCATAACAACATACGTTGTTCCCTTTGTCATCGGTATGTTACTAGCCCGAGATTCGATCGTCGGCATCTCAATACCTAGTTCAATCTCGTTACTGGCAAGTCTCTTTACTCGTTCTGTAATACATCATCTCGCAACTAACTCATTAGTTGCAATGCTTGCAAGGCTTAGGTGATGTGCATTACCGAGAGGGCCCAGAGATACCTTCGACAATCGGAGTGACAAATCCTAATCTCAAAATACGCCAACAAAACAAGTACCTTCGGAGACACCTGTAGAGCACCTTTATAATCACCCAGTTATGTTGTGACGTTTGGTAGCACACAAAGTGTTCCTCCGGTAAACGGGAGTTGCATAATCTCATAGTCATAGGAACATGTATAAGTCATGAAGAAAGCAATAGCAACAAACTAAACGATCAAGTGCTAAGCTAACGGAATGGGTCAAGTCAATCACATCATTCTCCTAATGATGTGACCCCGTTAATCAAATGACAACTCATGTCTATGGTTAGGAAACAAAACCATCTTTGATCAACGAGCTAGTCAAGTAGAGGCATACTAGTGACACTCTGTTTGTCTATGTATTCACACATGTATTATGTTTCCGGTTAATACAATTCTAGCATGAATAATAAACATTTATCATGATATAAGGAAATAAATAATAACTTTATTATTGCCTCTAGGGCATATTTCCTTCAGTCTCCCACTTGCACTAGAGTCAATAATCTAGTTCACATCGCCATGTGATTTAATACCAATAGTTCACATCACCATGTGATTAACACCCATAGTTCACATCGACATGTGACCAACACCCAAAGGGTTTACTAGAGTCAATAATCTAGTTCACATCGCTATGTGATTAACACCCAAAGAGTACTAAGGTGTGATCATGTTTTGCTTGTGAGAGAAGTTTAGTCAACGGGTCTGCCACATTCAGATCCGTAAGTATTTTGCAAATTTCTATGTCAACAATGCTCTGCACGGAGCTATTCTAGCTAATTGCTCCCACTTTCAATATGTATCCAGATTGAGATTTAGAGTCATCTGGACCAGTGTCAAAATTTGCATCGACATAACCCTTTACGACGAACCTTTTTGTCACCTCCATAATCGAGAAACATATCCTTATTCTACTAAGGATAATTTGACCGCTGTCCAGTGATCTACCCCTAGATCACTATTGTACTCCCTTGCCAAAAATAGTGTAGGGTATACAATAGATCTGGTACACAGCATGGCATATTTCATAGAACCTATGGCCAAGGCATAGGGAGTGACTTTCATTCTCTCTCTATCTTCTGTCGTGCTCGGGTTTTGAGTCTTACTCAACTTCACACCTTGTAACACAGGCAAGAACTCCTTTTTGACTGTTCCATTTTGAACTACTTCAAAATCTTGTCAAGGTATGTACTCATTGAAAAACTTATCAAGTGTCTTGATCTATCTCTATAGATCTTGATGCTCAATATGTAAGCAGCTTCACCGAGGTCTTTCTTTGAAAAAACTCTTTTCAAACATTCCTTTATGCTTTGCAGAATAATTCTACATCATCTCCGATCAACGGTATGTCATACATATACTTATCAGAAATGTTGTAGTGCTCCCACTCACTTTCTTGTAAATACAGACTTCACCGCAAGTCTGTATAAAACTATATGCTTTGATCAACTTATCAAAGCGTATATTCCAACTCCGAGATGCTTGCACCAGTCCTTAGATGGATCGCTGGAGCTTGCATATTTTGTTAGTACCTTTAGAATTGACAAAACCTTCTGTTTGCATCATATACAACTCTTCTTTAATAAATCCATTAAGGAATGTAGTTTTTTTAATCCATTTGCCAGATTTCATAAAATGTGGCAATTGCTAACATGATTCAGACAGACTTAGGCATAGATACAAGTGAGAAACTCTCATCGTAGTCAACACCTTGAACTTGTCGAAAACCTTTTGCGACAATTCTAGCTTTGTAGATAGTAACACTACTATCAGCGTCCGTCTTCCTCTTGAAGATCCATTTAATCTCAATGGCTTGCCGATCAATGGGCAAGTCAATCAAAGTCCATACTTTGTTCTCATACATGGATCTCATCTCAGATTTCATGGCCTCAAGCCATTTCGTGGAATCTGGGCTCATCATCGCTTCTGCATAGTTCGTAGGCTCGTCATGGTCAAGTAACATGACCTCCAGAACAGGATTACTGTACCACTTTAGTGCGGATCTCACTCTGGTTTACCTACGAGGTTCGGTAGTAACTTGATCTGAAGTTACATGATCATCATCATTAGCTTCCTCACTAATTGGTGTAGTAGTCACAGGAACAGATTTCTGTGATGAACTACTTTCCAATAAGGGATTAGGTACAGTTACCTCATCAAGTTCTACTTTCCTCCCACTCACTTCTTTCGAGAGAAACTCCTTCTCTAGAAAGGATCCATTCTCAGCAACGAATATCTTGCCTTCGGATCTGTGATAGAAGGTGTACCCAACATTTTCTTTTGGGTATCCTATGAAGACGCACTTCTTCGATTTGGGTTTGAGCTTATCAGGTTGAAACTTTTTCACATAAGCATTACAACCTCAAACTTTAAGAAACGACAGCTTAGGTTTCTTGCCAAACCATAGTTCATACGGTGTCATCTCAACGGATTTAGTGGTGCCCTATTTAACGTGAATGTAGCTGTCTCTAATGCATAACCCCAAAACGATAGCGGTAAATCAGTAAGAGACGTCATAGATCGCACCATATCTAATAAAGCACGGTTACGACGTTCGGACACACCATTACACTATGGTGTTCCAGGTGGCATGAGTAGTGAAACTATTTCACATTGTTTTAACTGAAGGCCAAACTCGTAACTCAAATATTTTACTTCCGCGATCATATCGTAGAAACTTTTATTTTGTTACGATGATTCTCCACTTCACTCTGAAATTCTTTGATCTTTTCAAATGTTTCAGACTTGTGTTTCATCAAGTAAATATACTCATATCTGCTCAAATCATCTGTGAAGATTAGAAAATAATGATACCTGCCGCAAGCTTCAATATTCATTGGACCACATACATTAGTATGCATGATTTCCAACAAATCTGTTGCTTGCTGCATTGTTCCGGAGAACGGAGTCTTAGTCATCTTGCCCATGAGGCATGGTTCGCAAGCATCAACTGATTCATAATTAAGTGATTCCAAAAGTCCATCAGCATGGAGTTTCTTCATGCTCTTTACACCAATATGACCTAAACGGCAGTGCCACAAATAAGTTGCACTATCATTATTAACTTTGCATCTTTTGGTTTCAATATTATGAATATGTGTATCACTACGATCGAGATCCAACGAACCATTTTCATTGGGTGTGTAACCATATATGTAAACAGAACAACAATTTATTCTCTTACTTAAATGAATAACCGTATTGCAATAAACATGATCAAATCATATTCATGCTCAATGCAAACACCAAATAACACTTATTTAGGTTCAACACTAACCCCGAAAGTATATGGAGTGTGCGATGATGATCATATCAATCTTGGAACCACTTCCAACACACATCGTCACTTCACCCTTAACTAGTCTCTGTTCATTCTGCAACTCCCGTTTCGAGTTACTACTCTTAGCAACTGAACCAATATCAAATACCGGGGGTTGCTACGAACACTAGTAAAATACACATCAATAATCCGTATATCAAATATACCTTTGTTCACTTTGCCATCCTTCTTATCCGCCAAATACTTGGAGCAGTTCCGCTTACAGTGACCAGTCCCTTTGCAGTAGAAGCACTTAGTCTCAGGCTTAGGACCAGACTTGGGCTTCTTCACTTGAGCAGCAACTTGCTTGCTGTTCTTCTTGAAGTTCCCCTTCTTCCCTTTGCCCTTTTCTTGAAACTAGTGGTCTTGTCTACCATCAACACTTGATATTTTTCTTGATTTCTACCTTCGTTGATTTCAGCATTACGAAGAGCTTGGGAATCGTATTCCTTGCATATCATAGTTCATCACGAAGTTCTACTAACTTGGTGATGGTGACTAGAGAATTCTGTCAATCACTATCGTATCTGGAAGATTAACTCCCACTTGATTCAAGCGATTGTAGTACCCAGATAATCTGAGCACATGCTCACTGCTTGAGCTATTCTCCTCCATCTTTTAGCTATAGAACTTGTTGGAGACTTCATATCTCTCAACTCGGGTATTTGCTTGAAATATTAACTTCAACTCCTGGAACATCTCATATGGTCCATGACGTTCAAAACGTCTTTGAAGTCCCGATTCTAAGCCGTTTAAGCATGGTGCACTAAACTATCAAGTAGTCATCATATTGAGCTAGCCAAACGTTCACAACATCTGCATCTGCTCCTTCAATAGGTATGTCACCTAGCGGTGCATTAAGGACATAATTCTTCTATGCAGCAATGAGGATAATCCTCAGATCACGGATCCAATCCGCATCATTGCTACTAACATCTTTCAACTTAATTTTCTCTAGGAACATATCAAAAATAAAACAGGGGAGCTAAACGCGAGCTATTGATCTACAACATAGATATGCTAATACTACCAGGACTAAGTTCATGATAAATTAAAGTTCAATTAATCATATTACTTAAGAGCTCCCACTTAGACAGACATCCCTCTAATCTTCTAAGTGATCATGTGATCCATATCAACTAAACCATGTCCGATCATCACGTGAGATGGATTAGTTTCAATGGTGAACATCACTATGTTGATCATATCTACTATATGATTCATGCTCGACCTTTCGGTCTCCGTGTTCCGAGGCCATATCTGTTATATGCTAGGCTCGTCAAGTTTAACCTGAGTATTCCGCGTGTGCAACTGTTTTGCACCCATTGTATTTGAACATAGAGCCTATCACACCCGATCATCACGTGGTGTCTCAGCACGAAGAACTTTCGCAACGGTGCATACTGAGGGAGAACACTTGTACCTTGATAATTAGTGAGAGGTTATCTTATAAAGCTACCGTCGAACTAAGCAAAATAAGATGTATAAAAGATAAACATCACATGCAATCAAAATATGTGACATGATATGGCCATCATCATCTTGTGCCTTTGATCTCCATCTCCAAAGTATCGTCATGATCTCCATCGTCACCGGCATGACACCATGATCTCCATCATCTTGATCTATATCAATGTGTCGTCACATGTTTGTCTCGCCAACAATTGCTCTTGCAACTATTGCTATCGCATAGCGATAAAGTAAAGAAATTATTTGGCGCTTGCATCTTATGCAATAGAGAGATAACCATAAGGCTTTTGCCAGTTGCTGATAACTACAACAAGACATGATCATCTCATACAACAACTTATATCTCATCATGTCTTGACCATATCACATCACAACATGCCCTGCAAAAACAAGTTAGACGTCCTCTACTTTGTTGTTGCAAGTTTTACATGGCTGCTACGGGCTGAGCAAGAACCGTTCTTACTACGCATGAAAAGCACAACGATAGTTTGTCAAGTTGGTGCTATTTTAACCTTCGCAAGGACCGGGCGTAGCCACACTCGGTTCAACTAAAGTTGGAGAAACTGACACCTGCCAGCCACCTGTGTGCAAAGCACGTCGGTAGAACCAGTCTCGCGTAAGCGTACATGTAATGTTGGTCCGTGCCGCTTCATCCAACAATACCACCGAACCAAAGTGTGACATGCTAGTAAGCAGTATGACTTATATCGCCCACAACTCACTTGTGTTCTACTCGTGCATATGCCATCTACGCATAAAACCTGGCTCGGATGCCACTGTTGGGGAACGTAGCAATTTCAAAAATTTCCTACGCACATGCAAGATCATGGTGATGCACAGCAACGAGAGGGGAGAGTGTGTCCACGTACCCTCGTAGACCGAAAGCGGAAGCGTTAGCACAACGCGGTTGATGTAGTCGAACGTCTTCACGATCGGACCGATCAAGTACCAAACGCACGGCACCTCCGAGTTCTGCACACGTTCAACTCGATGACGTCCCTCGAACTCCGATCCAGCCGAGTGTTGAAGGAGAGTTTCGTCAGCATGACGATGTGGTGACGATGATGATGTTCTACCGACGCAGGGCTTTGCCTAAGCACCACTACGATATGATCGAGGTGGATTATGGTGGAGAGGGGCACCGCACACGGCTAAGAGATCAAGAGATCAATTGTTGTGTCTATGGGGTGCCCCTGGCCACGTATATAAAGGAGTGGATGAGGGGGGAGAGGGCCGGCCCCTATGGCGCGCCCTGGAGGAGTCCTACTCCCACCGGGAGTAGGATTCCCCCCTTCCAAATAGTAGGAGTAGGAGTCAAGGAAAGGGAAGGGAGAAGAGAAGGAAGGAGGGGGCGCAACCCCTCCCCCTAGTCCAATTCGGATTGGGCCTTGGGGGGGCGCCCAACCTCTCTTCTCTCTTTCCCCTAAAGCCCAATAAGGCCCATATACTCCCCGGCGAATGCCCGTAACTCTCTGGTACTCCGAAAAATACCCGAATCACTCGGAACCTTTCTGAAGTCCGAATATAGTCGTCCAATATATCGATCTTTACATCTCGACCATTTCAAGACTCCTCGTCATGTCCCCGATCTCATCCGAGAGTCCGAACTCCTTCGGTACATCAAAACATATAAACTCATAATATAACTGTCATCGTAGCGTTAATCGTGCGGACCCTGCGGGTTCGAGAACTATGTAGACATGACCGAGACACGTCTCCGGTCAATAACCAATAGCGGAACCTGGATGCTCATATTGGCTCCTACATATTCTACGAAGATCTTTATCGGTCAGACCGCATAACAACATACGTTGTTCCCTTTGTCATCGGTATGTTACTAGCCCGAGATTCGGTCGTCGACATCTCAATACCTAGTTCAATATCGTTACCGGCATGTCTCTTTACTCGTTCTGTAATACATCATCTCGCAACTAACTCATTAGTTGCAATGCTTGCAAGGCTTAGGTGATGTGCATTACCGAGAGGGCCCAGAGATACCTCTCCGACAATCGGAGTGACAAATCCTAATCTCGAAATACGCCAACCCAACAAGTACCTTCGGAGACACCTGTAGAGCACCTTTATAATCACCCAGTTACGTTGTGACGTTTGGTAGCACACAAAGTGTTCCTCCGGTAAATGGGAGTTGCATAATCTCATAGTCATAGGAACATGTATAAGTCATGAAGAAAGCAATAGCAACAAACTAAATGATCAAGTGCTAAGCTAACGGAATGGGTCAAGTCAATCACATCATTCTCCTAATGATGTGATCCCGTTAATCAAATGACAACTCATGTCTATGGTTAGGAAACATAACCATCTTTGATCAACGAGCTAGTCAAGTAGAGGCATACTAGTGACACTCTGTTTGTCTATGTATTCACACATGTATTATGTTTCCGGTTAATACAATTCTAGCATGAATAATAAACATTTATCATGATATAAGGAAATAAATGATAACTTTATTATTGCCTCTAGGGCATATTTCCTTCAATAGGTTGTCTAGACTCGCCATGAAGTATGCCATGAGTTATCTGTGGCCAGAGAGGCCAGAGCCGAAAAGTTATTTCAACTTAGTGCAGCAGTTCCTTGGTGCGGCGCCACATATCAATGCGATGAAGAGGTCAGCATGCATAGAGGGTGCGTGGATGGATCTTGCCCATGTGAAGACATACTGGGCGGAAATGGAGGCCACCGCTGTTGCATCCCCAGACTCGGATGGAGGCCGAGTACCTGCCGAGCACTATTTTGAGGAAGTTCTGCAAGGCGCTCGTTTAATAGAGACGTAGTGCTCGAAGGATACTATATTCGAATAGGATATATTATTGTAAAACAATATTTTGATAAATTGTAGAAGCTTTTTATACTTGTGCCTGCAAGTATTATAATACCTCCTATGCGGCCTTTTAACATATATGTATATATAATCTGAAAGATGGCAGTCGTCGGTTTCAGCCCCCACGCACATAATGCGGGGGTGTTCGCAGAAGGCGCATTTTCACACTTGATCCAACGTCTTGGTCCTACAAAGGAGGTGATAGCGCAGCGAACTAGGCAATCGGACTATGATGCTTTATCACTTTCACTTAGCCATAGGAGTTTGACAGTGAGGCTACTTATATAGCCCCTGGTGGCACCTGCGCTCGCCCGAACTCGGGGCGCGTATGTGCCTGGCCGGGAAGCGGCCCTTCGTTAATGCCGAGGAATCCTAAAGATTCCGGTAAGTCATCGAGTGGTTGACGAGTCTCACGCTATATCATGACAGTCAGTTTTCGGGTTTCTCTACTGAGGTGCTCGCCTGGCCGAACCGGGGCACAATCGCAGTAGTTCACCTGGTGCCGCCTTAGCCGATAGAGCGGAACATAAGGTAGCAAAACACAGGAGCGGGGCAAACCCAACATTTGACCAAAGACATGATTCAGAGCTGATGCATATAAGGCCAAACTCGCGACGCCGAACACTCCCTAAGGTATTTGGTCTTTATGAGGGCGGGCGGGATAACGCCCTTAGTAATAAGCCCCTAGTGTCCAGGTACGCGCAAAACTCTGACGTGGCCAAATGCCAAAACGCTAGCCTCCTCCTTGGTTATACCAAGAAACCAGGGGATGTGTATCAACAAGAGACAGTAAAAAAGGTTTACACAGGGTCTTAATCTGAAAAGAATCCTTGGAACGGGTCCCTACTGCACGTCTACGCTTGTGTCTCCGTTGTGCCATATCCTGGACGGGCGTAGCACGGTGTTCATCTGTAAAAGAGAGGAACTTAGTTTAGGAAAGATCGTGCCAAACATGAGTTATACTAAATAAACAAAGTATAAATCGAAATGGGTAAAATTGAGCTTTATTGTCTCTTGTTTTATATGCGCGGAGCCCCTAGTACAGGGGTATACAGCTATTAAGCCTTTATCAATTGTATGCTTATGCTGGACTTGTCTAGCCGTGTCCGTGGTCTTGACGACCTGTTTAGGTGCTTTGGCTGGTGAAGTCGCTTTATTGTGGGGCTGTCAAGGCAGCCGCACTATCTTCCGCGCGGGGAGAACACTCAATGTTTTCCCTTTAATAAGATGATGCCTCGTGGATCGGGCATCTTAAGCGTGAGATATGCATAATGCGGTATTGCGTTAAAGCGGGCGAAAGCTTCACGTCCCAGCAGTGCTTGATAGCTACTTGAGAATGGGGCGATGTGGAAAGTTAGCTGTTCGTGACGGAAGTTATCGAGGGAGCCGAACATAACTTCTAGCCGGAGAGAACCCATGCAACGGGCATCCGGGCCTGGCGTTACCCCTTGAAAGGAGGTTTTGCTATGGCAAATTTTTGTTGGGTCTATCCCCATGTTGTGGATTGTGTCCTGGTATAACAGGTTTAGACCACTGCCGCCATCCATCAGGACATTTGTAAAGTGGAGTCCGCCGATTATTGGATCTAATACCAAGGCAGTCCAGCCTGCGTTCCGGATACTTCTAGAGTAATCCTGATGGTCAAAGGTGATCGGTTTTAACAACCATTGGCGAGACTCCTTTGGGATAGGCCGTATGGCGGTATCTCTGTTGGCGCCATTCTGTTCGTCACGTGAAGTAAGTTTACTATTTTGACTTCTTGTGGGAAATCCTTTTGTTTCCTGGTGCTCTACTTGTGGGGTTCATCGTCGTCCTCACTTGGTGTGTCGAGCCCCTTGTGTTCGGCGTTGAGTTTGCCGGATTGCTTGAAAACCCAACAATCTCTGTGGGTATGGTTCGCAGGCTTCCCGGGAGTACTGTGTATTTGACATATCTTGTCCAAGATTTTGTTTAAGTTGAATAGCTCGTCCCTGTTATCCTTGAGGGGCGGCTTTCTCTGATTCTGCCGCAAGCTTTTGAATCTGGCGTTGACCGCTGTGCTCTTTGGGCTGTTTCTCTTATTCCGACGCTGTTCCTTGTTGCATCGGGGTTTTTCGTTTCCATCCCTAACTTCGGATGTACTTGGGTCGCTGGTGCTACATCTTGCCAACCAGCTGTCCTCTCCTGCGCAAAAGCGGGTCATGAGGCTTGTTAATGCGACCATTGTTCTTGGCTTTTCTTGGCCGAGGTGTCTGACGAGCCATTCGTCTCGAACGTTATGCTTAAAAGCTGCTAGGGCTTCAGCGTCCGGACAGTCGACTATCTGATTCTTTTTAGTAAGAAATCTGTTCCAGAATTTCTGGGCTGACTCTCTGGGCTGTTGAGTTATGTGACTGAGATCGTCTGCATTCGGAGGGCAGACATAGGTCCCTTGAAAATTTGCCCGGAAAGCATCCTCAAGCTCTTCCCAACTTCCAATGGTGTTTTCGGGAAGGCTTTTGAGCCAATGCAGGGCTGGCCCTTTAAGCTTGAGGGGTAAGTATTTTATGGCGTGGAGGTCATCTCCTCTGGCCATGTGTATGTGGAGGATATAATCCTCGATCCAGACCCCAGGGTCTGTTGTTCCGTCGTACGCCTCTATGTTTACGGGCTTGAATCCCGCTGGAAATTCATGGTCCAGCACCTCATCGGTGAAACATAGGGGGTGTGCGGCACCCTAGTATTTGGGTGTGCCGTGATGTTCGGATATTTGTTGTGTTGCATTGCTTACTAGAGCTTGCTTTCTTGGCCCGTAGATAGATCTGGCTGGGCCATCTTTTTGATGCGGATCCTTTGGTGGATCGCGTGCCGGCTTGTGTGCGTCGCCGCTTGCCGCTCCATGCTGGCCATGCGGTCGTCTATCCGACCGGGTGGCTTTCCTATTTTTTGACCGCGGGGGCTCTAAGGCCTCCTCGTCAAATTCAGGCAGTAGCTTTTGCTTTGGATAGCTTTTTGTGCGGCGACTGCCGCCATATTTGTCTGCGGTGTTGCGTACTTTGCTCCATCTGATTCTGAGTGCATCTTCCACAGTTTTGAGCTTCCGCTTCTGCTTTTTCAGGCTACGCGCAGTAGCGACGAGCCCTTTGTGGAGGTTCTTCTGCTCCATGAGCCTATCCGGTGTAAGGTCGTCCGGACTGTTGTTTTCGCCGGGGACGGGGTGTTCGGTTTGTTTATCCAAGTTGCCCTGTTCGGACGGTTGCTCGAAGGCATGTTCGTCGTCCGCCGGCTCGTCCTGCTCTATGGCTGGGTCTGTATGGCTGCTGTCTCTGTCGAGGCGGGGCTTGGAGCGGCGCTTACGTCGTCGCTTTGATTGCTTTTTGAGTGAACGATCCCTCGTTGCATCCCCGTGTTCCTCGTCATTGCTTCCTTTGGGTGTGTCCACCATATATACATCATGAGATGAGGTGGCTGTCCAGTGCCTTATAGGCGTTGGTTCATGTTCATCTCCTACATCGTCATCCATACCGTCGATGTCTTCGAAGTCGAAGTCGAGCACGTCGTTTAAATTATCGACAGTGGCTACAAAGTGGGTGGTGGGTGGGCTTTGAATTTCTTCATCACCCGCATCCCAACCTTGTTGACCATAGTCTGGCCAGGGCTCTCCTGATAAAGAGAGAGACTTTAGTGAATTCAGAATATCGCCGAAGGGCGAGTGCTGAAAGATGTCTGCGGCGGTGAACTCTATGATCGGCGCCCAATCGGGTTCGATCGGTAGGGGCGCGGAGGGCTCGGAGTCTGGAGAGGACTCCGGCTCCTTGGAGTCACGGGCTTCGCAGAGAATAGGGCTGGTGTTCGGCTCGATTTCTGTAGAGATTGCAGCCCCCGAGGCGGTGTCCAACCACCCATCCTCGATTGGTGCAGTTGGCTCCGAATTAAGGGTCGGAGCTGATGCGGGTGCGGCCTCTAGGGCACTGTTCGGCGGCAGAGCTAGATCATGCCCATCGTGACAGTGCGGCGCGCTCGGCTGTGGCTCAAATCCATCAAAGATCAAGTCTCCGCGGAGGTTCACTGTGTAGTTTAAACTTCCAAATCTGACCTGACGGCCAGGGGCGTAGCTTTCAATCTGCTCCAGATGGCCAAGCGAATTGACCCGCAGTGCAAAGCCGCCAAATACGAAGATCTGTCTGGGGAGAAAAGTCTCACCCTAGATTGCATCGTCGTTGATGATCGGAGGAGCCATCGGGCCTAAAAGTGACGACACAGAGGAACTCTCAATGAAAGCACCAATGTCGGTGTCAAAACCGGCGGATCTCGGGTAGGGGGTCCCGAACTATGCGTCTAGGCGGATGGTAACAGGAGGCAGGGGACACGATGTTTTACCCAGGTTCGGGCCCTCTTGATGGAGGTAAAACCCTACGTCCTGCTTGATTAATATTGATGATATGGGTAGTACAAGTGTAGATCTACCACAAGATCAGAGAGGCTAAACCCTAGAAGCTAGCCTATGGTATGATTGTTGTTCGTCCTACGGACTAAAACCCTTCGGTTTATATAGACACCGGAGAGGGCTAGGGTTACACAGAGTCGGTTACAATGGTAGGAGATCTACATATCCGTATCGCCAAGCTTGCCTTCCACGCTAAGGAAAGTCCCTTTCGGACACGAGACAAAGTCTTCAATCTTGTATCTTCATAGTCCAGGAGTCCGGCCGAAGGTATAGTCCGGCTATCCGGACACCCCCTAATCCAGGACTCCCTCAATGGCCAAGATGGCTGTAAAGTTAAAAGATACTGCCGACCGTTGCCAGCTTCTTGAAGAAGAAAACCGGGTGAAGGCGACGAACCTGGAAAAGGCCACGATGGCGACCAAAGATACCTGCTCTGCGATGAGAGCGAAAAAGGAGGAGCTGCGTCAAGCCAGGGATATCGCGGCTGGGAAACCCTTTAGGCTGCGGAGGAAGTTTGGAGATCCTCAGTATGCCCCTTTGGATCGGCTGTGGAGTTCGGCGGATGCATATCTGGACTTGGCGGCGAGTGCTGTCGATGCGGCCGAATACTTCCGAGATCAAATAGATCGTGAAGTGGACAAGCTATTCTGGTCACAATTTAATGTTCCAGAGCGTCCGCTTCCATTGACTGATCAGCTGGCCGGATGGGCCGAGCTGAATAGATTGTGCGGACTCGCCATGAGGTCTGTTGTGGATCATCTGTGGCCGGAAAGGCCAAAGCCGAACAACTATTTTAGTTTGGTGTGGCAGTTCCTTGGTGCGGTGCCGCGCATTAATGCGATGAAGAGGTAGGCGTGCATCGAAGGCTCGCAGATGGCCCTTGCCCGTGTTAAAACATACTGGGCGGAGATGGATGCCACCACTATTGCGGCACAGGGTTCGGCCATAGGCCGAGTGGCTGCCGAGCACTATTTTGAAGAAGTTCTTGAAGGCGCTCGTTCGATAGAGGCCCAGTGCTCGAAGAATATTATGTTTGAGTGACATGTATTGCCATTGTAAAAACAATGTTTTATTAAGTTTATCAAGGCTGTATTTATACTTTTGCCCGAAAGTATTATGATGCCTCCTGTGCGGCCGTTTATGTATATATGTATATAACCTGAAAGATTGCATCCGTCGGCTTCAACCCCCACGCATATAATGCGGGGGTGTTCTCAAAAGACGCATGTTCACACTTGACCCAACGTCTTGGTCCATTAAGGAGGTGATAGCGCAACGAACTAGGCAACCAGACTATAATGCTTTAACACTTTCACTTAGCCAGAGGAGTTTGATAGTGGGGCTACTATATAGCCCCTGGTGGCTCCGCACTTATTCGAATTCGGGGTGCATACATGCCTAGCCGAGAAACCGCCCTTCGTTAAGGCGGAGGAATCCCGAAGATTCTGATAGGTCATCGAGTGGTTGACCAGTCTCACGCTATATCATGTCAGTCAGTTTTCGGCTTTCTCTACTGAGGTGCTCGGCCGGATGAACCAGGGCACAATCGCAGTAGTTCTCCTGGTGCCGCCTTAGCCGATAGAGCGGAGCGTAAGGCAGCAAAACATAGGAGCCAGGCAAACCCAACATTTGACCAAAGACATGATTCGGAGCTGATGCATATAAGGCCAAACTCACGACGCCGAACACTCCCTAAGGTATTTGGTCTTTATGGTGTAAACCGGGCCTCAATAGTGCCCTTTGTAATAAGCCCCTGGTGTCCAGGTACGTGCAATATTCCGACGTGGCCACATGCCAATACGTCAGCATCCTTCTCAATTGTACTGAGAATCCGAGGGATGTGTATCAACAAGAGACAGTAAAAAAGGTTTACGCAGGGTCTTAATCTAAAAAGAATCCTTGGAACGGGTCCCTGCTGCACGTCTGCGCCTGTGTCTCCGTTGTGCCATATTCTGGACAGGTGTAGCACGATGGTCATCTGAAAAAGAGAGGAACTTAATTGAAAAGTTGCCGTGCAAATGGTAAGTTATACTAAATAAACAATATGAGTAAAGTTGAGCCTGATTGTCACTTGTGCGCGCGCGTTGAGCCCCTTGTATTGTAATAGGGGTATAGCCATCAAACCTGTATCAATTACATATAGCAGTACCGGACTCATCCAACCGTGTCTGTGGTCTTAACGACCTGTTAGATGCTTTAGTTGGTGAGGCCGTTTAGTGTGCGGCTGCCAAGGCAGCCGCACGGTCTTCCGCGCGCAAGGAGCGCTCAATATTTCCATTTACTGTAATGATGCCACGTGGACCGGGCATCTTAAGCATGAGGGAAGCGTAATGCGGTATTGCGTTAAAGCGAGCGAAAGCTTCGCACCCGAGTAGTGCTTGATAGCCACTTTGGAATGGAGCGATGTGGAGCATTAAATGTTCGCTACGGTAGTTATCGAGAAAGCCGAATATAACCTCTAGTAGCAGGGAGCCCGTGCAATGGGCCTCTAGGCTTGGCGTTACTCCTTTAAAGGTAGTATTGCTGCGGCTAATTTTTGTTGGGTCTATCCCCATTTTGCGGACTGTGTCCTGATATATCAGGTTTAGACTGCTGCCACCGTCCATCAGGACTCGTGTGAAGTGGTATCTGTCAATTATTGGGTCTAATACCAAGGCAACCCATCCTGCATGCCGGATACTTGCCGACTAATCCCGATGGTTGAAGGTGATCGGTTGGGACGACCAGTGGCAGAACTCTGCTGTGATAGGCCATGGGGCACGTGTCTCTAGGAGTGCCGCTTTGTTTCTCCCCTTTATCATGTGTAATACGTTTACTGTTTGACTTCTGGTGGGAACTTCTTCTGTTCCCCAGTACTTTGCTTGCGAGGCTCGTCCTCGTCTTCGCTTGGTGTATCCTGCCCCTTGTGTTCGGCGTTGAGCTTGCCGGACTGCTTGAAGACCCAACATTCTCTATGGGTATGATTTGCAGGTTTATCGGGGGTGCTATGGATCTGACATATTTGGTCCAGAATCTTGTTTAGTCTGGACAGTTCATCTCTGTTGCCCTTGGGGGCAGCTTTTGCTGACCTGGCCAAGAGCTTTTGAATCCGGCGTTTACCGCTATGCTCTTCGGGCTGTCTTCTTTATTCCGGCGCTTGTTTTTGCTGCGTCGTGATTTCCTGTTTCCGTCCCAGACTTCGTATGTACTTGGGTCGCTGGTGCTGCATCGGGCTAACCAACTGTTGTCGCCTGCGCAAAAGCAGGTCATGAGGCTTGTTAATGCTGCCATTGTTCTCGGCTCTTCTTGGCCGAGGTGTCTGGCAAGCCATTCGTCTCGAACGCTGTGCTTGAAAGCTGCTAAGGCTTCAGCGTCCGGACAGTCGACTATTTGGTTCTTTTTAGTGAGGAACCTGTTCCAAAGCTTTCAGGCTGACTCTCTGGGCTGTTGAGTTATATGACTTAAATCGTCTGCATCTGGTGGTCGGACATAGGTCCCTTGAAAATTTGCCCGAAAGGCGTCTTCGAGCTCTTCCCAGCTTCCAATGGAGTTTTCGGGGAGGCTTTTAAGCCAGTGCCGAGCTGGCCCTTTGAGCTTGAGGGGTAAGTACTTAATGGCGTGGAGATCATCTCCTCGAGCCATATGGATATGGAGGATGTAGTCCTCAATCCAGACCCCAGGGTCTGTCGTTCCATCGTACGCCTCTATGTTTACGGGTTTGAATCCCTTTGGAAATTCATGGTCCATCACCTCATCGGTGAAACATAGGGGGTGTGCGGCACCCTTGTATTTGGGTGTACCGTGGTATTGGGATTTTTGCTGTGTTTCATTGCGTGCTGGAGTGCGCTTGCGTGGCCCGTAGATGGATCTGGTTGCACCATACTTTTGATGCGAGTCCTCACATGGATCGCGTACCGGCTTATGTGCGGCGTCGTTTGCCATTCTATGTTGGCCACGAGGTCGTCTATCCGACTGGATGGCCGTTTTCTTTTTTGATTGCGGGGGATCTAAGGCCTCCTCATCGAATTCAGGTGGCAGCTTTCGCTTCGGGTAGCTCTTGATGTGGCGATTACCGCCGTACTTTGCTGCAGTGTTGAGTACTTCACTTCATCTGATTCTGAGTGTGTTTTGTGCAGCCCTGAGCCTTTGCTTCTGCTTTTCCAGACTCCTCGCAGTGGCAACCATCCTTTGATGGGCATTCTGTTGCTCCGGGTGCTTGTCTGGTGTGATGTCGTCCGGACTATTATCTTCGACGGGGTCGGGTTGTTCGGTTTGATTCTCCGTGTTGCCCTAGTCGGGCGATGGTTCACCCTGCTCTATCGCTGGGTCTATATGACTGTTGTTTCTGCCGAGGCAGGATTTGGAGCAGCGCTTACGCCGCCGCTTTGACTGCTTCTCGAGGGAACAACCCTTCGCTGCGTCCTTCCGTTCCTCGTCATCATTTTCTTTGGGTGTGTCCACCATGTATACGTCATATGATGAAGTGGGCGTCCAGTGCCCTGTGGGCAGTGGTTCCTGTTCGTCTCCTGCATCGTCATCCATACCGTCGATGTCTTCGAAGTCGAAGTCGAGAATGTTGGTCAAATCGTCGACAGTGGCCACTAAGTGGGTGGTGGGTGGGCGGCGAATTTCTTCGTCATCCGAACCCCAATCCTGCCGAACATAGTTCGGCCTGGACTCTCCTGACAGGGAGAGAGACCTTAATGAGTTTAGTATGTCGTCGAAGGGCGAGTGCTGAAAAATATCCGCAGAGGTAAACTCCAAGATCGGCGCCCAGTCGTATTCGATAGGTGCGGGCATAGGCGGTTCGGAGTCCGTGGCCGGGGAAGAATCCGGTAGTCCGGCGTCATGGCTCCTGTGAAGGGTAAGGTCGATACCCGGCTCGATCGCCGATGAGAGTGTGGCCTCCGTGGCGGGGTCTATCCACCCATCCATGGATGGCGCAACTGGATCCGAATTGAGGGTCGGAGCGGTTGCCGTCGCGATCTCCTAGACACTGTCCGATGGCAGAGCTAAATCATGCTCATCGTGACCGTGTGGCGCACTAAGCGGGGGCTTGAATCCGTCGAAGATCAAGTCTCTGCAGATATCGGCCGTGTAGTTTAAGCTTCCAAACCTGACCTGGTGGCCAGGGGCATAACTCTCGATCTGCTCCAGATGGCCAAGTGAGTTGCCCATAGTTCGAAGCCGTCGAATACAAAGATCAGTCTGGGGAGAAAAGTCTCACCCTGGACTGCATCGTTATCGATGATCGAAGGAGCCATCAAGCCTAACGGCGACGACACGGAGGAACTCTCAATGAAAGCACCAATGCCGGTGTCAAAACCGGCGGATCTCGGGTAGGGGGTCCCGAATTGTGCGTCTAAGGCGGATGGTAACAGGAGGCAGGGGACATGATGTTTTACCCAGGTTCGGGCCCTCTTGATGGAGGTAAAACCCTACGTCCTGCTTGATTATACTTTACAATATGGGTATTACAAGAGTTGATCTACCACGAAATCGGAGAGGCTAAACCCTAGAAGCTAGCCTATGGTATGATTGTATGTTGTCCTATGGACTAAAACCCTCCGGTTTATATAGACACCGGAAGGGGCTAGGGTTACACAAGGTCGGTTACAAAGGAGGATATATACATATCCGTATTGCCTAGCTTGCCTTCCATGCCAAGTAGAGTGCCATCCGGACACGAGACGAAGTCTTCAATTTCGTATCTTCATAGTCCAACAGTCCGGCTATCCGGAGACCCCCTAATCCAGGACTCCCTCAGTCACATTCTTCAATATATTGATAACCCACAAGTATAGGGGATCGCAACAGTTTTTGATAAGTAAGAGTGTCGAACCCAACGAGGAGCTAAAGGTAGAACAAATATTCCCTCAAGTTCTATTGACCATCGATACAACTCTACGCACGCTTGATGTTCGCTTTACCTAGAACAAGAATGAAGCTAGAAGTACTTTGTAGGTGTTGTTGGATAGGTTTGCAAGATAATAGAGAGCAAGTAAATAAAAAGTAGGGGCTGTTGTAAGTAAAGAAGCAATAAAGTAAATATAGCGAGTGTGGAAAAGTGGTGGTAGGAGTTGCGAAATTTCCCCTTAAGCAATTGACTACTTTACTAGACCGATATCAAGTATTATGTGGGAGAGGCCACTGGTAGCAGGTCATCCCTGACTTGGAATTCTATGCACTTATGATTGGAACTATTAGCAAGCATCCGCAACTACTAATGTTCATTAAGGTAAAACCCAACCATAGCATTAAGATATATTGGTCCCCCTTCAACCCCGTATGCATCAATTTCTATGCTAGGTTGAAGCTTCTGTCACTCTTGCCCTCCAATACATAGTCCTATCAACATACAACTAACCCTAGGGTGTGATCCACGCGCGCAATCATATGATGGGCACCAAAGGACAACAACATAACCACAAACAAATTAAATCAATCATAGCAATTCATCAACCACCGATAGGACAACGAAAATCTACTCAGACATCATAGGATGGCAACACATCATTGGATAATAATATGAAGCATAAAGCACCATGTTCAAGTAGAGGGTACAGCGGGTTGCGGGAGAGTGGACCGCTGTAGATAGAGGGGGGAAGGTGATGGAGATGTTGGTGAAGATGACGGAGGTGTTGGTGTAGATCGCGGTGATGATGATGGCCCCCGGTGGCACTTGGTGCCACCGGAAGCGAGGGGGAGAGAGCCCCCTCCTTCTCCTTATTCCTTGACCTCCTCCCTAGATTGGAGAAGGGTTTCCCCTCTGGTCCATGGCCTCCATGGCATGGGAGGGGCGAGAGCCCCTCCGAGATTGGATCTGTCTCTCTGTCTCTCTCTGTTTCTGCGTTCTCAGATTCTTCCCTTTCACCGTTTCTTATATTCCCGAAGATCTGTAACTCCGATTGGGCTGAAATTTTGACACGATCTCTATCCGGAAATTAGCTTTCTTACAGCGAAATAAGGGCACCAACTGCCTTACGGGTGGCCCATGAGGGTCAGGGGCGCGCCCCCTGCCTCATGGCCACCTCGGTCACCGTCTCGCGTGGATTTTTCTTCCCAAAAATCACGTATATTCCAAAAAAAATCTCCATCAGTTTTTATCCCGTTTGGACTCTGTTTGATATGGATATTCCGCGAAACAAAAAACATGCAACAAACAGGAACCGGCACTGGGCACTGGATCAATATGTTAGTCCCAAAAATAGTATAAAAAGTTTCCAAAAGTATATGAAAGTTGTAGAATATTGGCATGGAACAATAAAAAATTATAGATACGACAGATACGTATCAGCATCCCCAAGCTTAATTCCTGCTCATCCTCGAGTAGGTAAATGATAAAAAAGATAATTCTTGATGTGGAATTCTACCTAGCATAATCTTGATCACATATCTAATCATGGCATGAATATTAAGATACGAGTGATTCAAAGAAATAGTCTATCATTTGACATAAAAACAATAATACTTCAAGCCTACTGAGGGAGTCCTGGATTAGGGGGTCTCCGGACAGCCGGACTATATCCTTTGGCCGGATAGTTGGACTATGAAGATACAAGATTGAAGACTTCGCCCCGTGTCTGGATGGGACTCCACTTGGCGTGGAAGGCAAGCTAGGAAATACGGATATGTATATCTCCTCCTTTGTAACCGACCTTGTGTAACCCTAGCCCCTTCCGGTGTCTATATAAACCGGAGGGTTTTAGTCCGTAGGACAACATACAATCATACCATAGGCTAGCTTCTAGGGTTTAGCCTCTCCGATCTCGTGGTAGATCAACTCTTGTAATACCCATATTATCAAGTATAATCAATCAGGACGTAGGCTTTTACCTCCATCAAGAGGGCCCGAACCTGGGTAAAACATCGTATCCCCTGCCTCCTGTTACCATCCGCCTTAGACACATAGTTCGGGACCCCCTACCCGAGATCCGCCGGTTTTGACACTGACATTGGTGCTTTCATTGAGAGTTCCTCTGTGTGTCGTCGCCGTTAGGCTTGATGGCTCCTTCGATCATCGATAGCGATGCAGTCCAGGGTGAGACTTTTCTCCCTGGACAGATCTTTGTATTCGGTGACTTCGCAATATGGGCCAACTCGCTTGGCCATCTGGAGCAGATCGAGAGTTATGCCCCTGGCCACCAGGTCAGGTTTGGAAGGTTAAACTACACGGCCGATATCCGCGGAGACTTGATCTTCGACGGATTTGAGCCCCCGCTTAGTGCGCCACACGGTCACGATGAGCATGATTTAGCTCTGCCATCGGACAGTGTCCAGGAGATCGCGCCGGTAACTGCTTCGACCCTCAATTCGGAGCCAGTTGCACCATCCATGGACGGGTGGATAGACCCCGCCACGGAGGCCGCACTCTCATCGGCGATCGAGCCGAGTATCGACCTTACCCTTCACGGGAGCCATGACGCCGAACTACCGGATCCCTCCCCGGCCATGGACTCCGAACCGCCTGCGCCCATGCCTATCGAATCCAATTGGGTGCCGATCATGGAGTTTACCTCTGCGGATATTTTTCAGCACTCGCCCTTCGGCGACATACTGAACTCATTAAGGTCTCTCTCCTTGTCAGGTGAGTCCTGGCCAAACTACGTCCGGCAGGATTGGGATGCGGACGACGAAGAAATTTGCTGCCCACCCACCACCCACTTAGTAGCCACTGTCGACGACTTAACCGACATGTTCGACTTCGACTCCGAGGACATCAACGGTATGGACGACAATGCGGGAGACGAAGAGGAACCACTGCCCACAGGGCACTGGACAGCCACCTCGTCATATGACATATATATGGTGGACACACCCAAAGAAGGCAATGGCGACGGGACAGTGGAGGATGAACCCTCCAATAAGCAACCCAAGCACCGACGTCAGGGGCGCCACTCTAAGTCTCGCCAAAGCAAAAGCGGTGACACCGGCACAGGAGATAATAGCACTCCGGATAGTGCCGAAGACGACAACAATCCCCTCCAGCAAGATTTAGGGCAGGAGGATGGAGAAGCCAACCCTCCCGAGAGAGCGGCAGATGGAGAAGCGGAGGATGATAATTACATGCCTCCCTCCGAAGATGAGGCAAGCCTCGATGATGACGAATTCGTCATGCCTGAGGATCCCGTCGAACAAGAGCGCTTCAAGTGTCGGCTTATAGCCACGACAAATAGCCTTAAGAAAAAGCAACAACAACTTCAAGCTGATCAAGATTTGCTAGCTGGTAGATGGACTGAAGTCCTTGCGGCTGAGGAATATAAACTCGAACGCCCCTCCAAGAGTTACCCAAAGCGCAGGTTGCTACCCCGACTAGAGGAGGAAGCACCAAAACCTACATCTCCAGTGTATGATGCGGCTGATCGGCCACCTCGTGGCCGCGACAAAGAGGCATTCCAGCCAAAACTTCAGCCCGCACCCCGACGCCACTCAAATAAAAATGTCAAGGGATGGGGAAACACGCCAGACCTGCGAGACGTATTGGAGGACAAACCAAAACATGCAAGATCGATCTACGGATCGCGAGGGCGCGCCACTATACGAGACGATAACCATCACGCCGGATACAGTAAAAGTAAGTCCGGCCGGGCCAAACACAGCAGACAAGACTCATTTGAGCTACGTCGCGATATAGCCCAGTACAGAGGCGCCGCACACCCCCTATGCTTCACAGATGAAGTAATGGATCATCAAATCCCAGATGGTTTCAAAACCGTAAATATATAATCATACAACGGCACAACAGATCCTGCGGTATGGATCGAGGACTTCCTCCTGCACATCCACATGGCCTCCGGTGATGATCTACACGCCATCAAATACCTCCCACTCAAGCTCAGAGGACCAGCTCGGCATTGGCTCAACAGCCTGCCAGCAAAATCCATTGGCTGTTGGGAAGATCTGGAAGCCGCATTCCCTGACAACTTCCAGGGCACTTTTGTGTGACCACTAGATGCCGATGACTTGAGACACATAATTCAACAGCCAGAGGAATCGGCCAGGCAATTCTGGACACGGTTCCTAACAAAGAAAAATCAAATCGTCGACTGTCCGGATGCAGAGGCCCTAGCAGCTTTTAAGCACAACATCCGCGACGAGTGGCTCGCTCGGCACCTTGGCCAGGAAAAGCTAAAATCTATGGCAGCCCTCACGACACTCATGACCCGATTTTGCGCGGGAGAAGACAGCTGGCTGGCTCGAAGCAATAACATACCAAAGAACCATGGTACTTCGGATACCAAGGATGGCAATGGCAGGTCACGTCGCAACAAACATAAGCGCCACATTAACAGCGAGAATACCGAGGATATGGTAGTAAATGCCGGATTCAGAGGCTCTAAACCCGGTCAGCAGAAAAAGCCATTCAAAAGAAGCACTCCGAGCCCGTCCAGTTTGGACCATATACTCGATCGCTCGTGTCAAATACACGGCACCCCCGACAATCCATCCAACCACACCAACAGGGATTGTTGGGTGTTCAAGCAGGCTGGCAAGTTAAATGCCGAAAACAAAGATAAGGGGTCACATAGCGATGACGAGGAGGAGCCCCGGCAGCCGAACACCGGAGGACAGAAAAGGTTCCCCCCACAAGTGCGGACGGTGAACATGATATACGCAACCCACATCCCCAAGAGGGAGCGGAAGCATGCGCTAAGGGACGTATATGTGTTGGAGCCAGTCGCCCCAAAGTTCAACCCATGGCCTCCTGTCCGATCACCTTTGATTGCAGGGACCACCCCACTAGTATCCATCATGGCGGATTCGCCGCACTGGTCTTAGACCCAATCATCGACGGATTTCACCTCACTCGAGTCCTTATGGACGGTGGCAGCAGCCTGAACCTGCTTTATCAGGACAGAGTGCGCAAAATGGGCATATACCCCTCAAGGATCAAACCCACAAAAAAACCTTTAAAGGTGTCATATCAGGTGTAGAGGCCCATTGCATGGGCCCAGTCACGCCGGAAGTGGTCTTCAGATCCCCGGATAACTTCCGAAGCGAGGAGTTAATCTTCGATATAGTCCCGTTCCGCAATTGCTATCATGCACTGCTCGGGCGAACCGCATTTGCAAGATTCAATGCGGTACTGCATTACGCGTACCTCAAGCTCAAGATGCCAGGACCTCGGGGGGTCATCACAGTCAATGGAAACACAGAGCCCTCTCTCCGCACGGAGGAGCACACTGCGGCCCTCGCAGTGGAAGCACAAAGCAGCCTCTTAAGGCAATCCACCAGTTCGGCGATTAAAGACCCGGACTCCTTCAAGCGCGCCTGGAGTAATCGACAGCAAGACCGCCTGGCACGTTCCGAGCTCGCATGGCAATGCGGCCCCCACCCCAGTCCCAGCCAAACGGCAAAATCCGTGCCCCGCGTACACAATTACGCACTGAAAATACCATGGGCACAGGTGGGGAGGGGGGCACGACTACGACACGCCCCAAGACATGGCTCAACCTCACTAGGGGCTTCCCGCCTTATTATTTTTTCTCTCTTCCAGGACTTTAATCTCTGGAAACCCCGTCCGGCAGTACGGTTGCCGGACACACGATGCAACAACCAAGGAGGCAGAAAGCTATGTCGCACCACAGAACTCCCAGGTGGTCTCTGACAACGAGTGAAATACCTGCTTTACATACCATTCCTCAGCTTGCCCTTGGAGGGGACATGTCAAATAGTCCTACTTTTTGCTTATCGCACTACTTGTATCATTCTGCTTTAACGCACCTTTTTGAATAAACAATGCATAGCACTAGACTATTATCGCATTCTCTATTCTTCTTTTTATATATATGTTCATTCATGACATTCAACACCCGTACACTCTGGTACGGCCAATACGCCAGGGGCTTAAGCATACCCCATAATACGGCGTGAGAAGTTCGAACACTTTCGACAGTGCGGCACCCCGAACTTATAGCATTATATGCATCAGCTCCGCATCATGTCTTGGGCCAATAGTTGGGTTTGCCCGGCTCCCATGTTTTGGTACCTTACGTTCCGCTATATCGGCTAAGGTAGCACTGGGAGAACTACTGCGATTGTGCCCCGGTTCAGCTGGGCTAAGCACCTCAGTAGAGAAAGCTAAAACTGACTGTCATGATAAGGCGAGAGACTGGTCGCTGTTCGAGAGGTTTCGAGTCCCTAAAGACTTATGCCTCTTAGAGCGGGGAGTAGGCTTTGTCCGGCTTAAGGCGTGTATAGCGCCCCGAATTCGGCCTTCCGAATACTAGGGGCTTCGCCAAAATTTAAAATTATAGAATTCTATGGCTAAGTGAGAGTGATAAAGCATTATAGTCTAATTGCCTTGTTCGTTGTGCTGAGCACCTCCCTCGAAGGACCCAAAAATGGGAAAAAGAGTGCTCAGGTTTATCCCGAACACCCCAGCACTCGTGGCATGGGGGCAGAAGCCGACGACTAGCCATCTCTCAGATTTGATAAACAGCCGAACAGAAGGTAATATTTTAAATTCAAACAAGCGTTGCATAGCGCATATGAACAAGTTTTCATACTATAGGATCACACGAGCAAGTTCATTCAAATATTACATCTTTCGCACACTCGTCCGCTACAAGACGGGCACCCTTCAGGACACCCTCATAATACATCTCGGGGTGGCGATGCTCCTTGCCCTGCGGCGGCCCCTCCTTCACCAGCTTCTCGGCGTCCATCTTGGCGCAGTGCACCTTTGCACGGGCAAAAGCCCGGCGTGCACCTTCGATGCAGACGGACCGCTTAATGACTTCCAGCTGTGGGCAGGCATCCACAGGCCGCCTCACCAGGCCGAAGTAGCTGTTGGGAAGGGCTTCGCCAGGCAACATCCGGACTATAAAGCCCTTCATGGCCTGTTCGGCCGCCTTGTGCAACTCGACTAGTTGCTTCAGCTGGTCGCTCATAGGCATCGGGTGTTCGGTCCCAGTATACCGAGACCAGAATAACTTCTCCGTCGAGCTTCCCTCCTCGGCCTGGTAATATTCCGGGGCACCCGACACGCTGCGGGGCAAATCTACGAATGCTCCTGGAGAGCTCCGGACTCAGGTAAGTAACAAGTACTTTACTTGCACATGCTTGCTTTGCATATTGAATGCCTTACCCACCGCCATCTTCCTCATCGCTTCAATCTCCTGGAGGGCTTTTTGGGCTTTGGCCTTGGCATTCTTTGCGCTCTCGAGGGCCGCGGCAAGCTCAGACTCTCGCGTCTTCGAGTCAAGCTCCAACGCCTCGTGCTTCGTCACGAGAGCTTGGAGCTCTTGCTGCACCTCGCCCACCCGTGCCTTTTGCTTTTCCCGCTCGGTGCGCTCCTTGGCCGCTTTGTCTTCGGCCTCGAACATCGCTTGCTTTAGGATCACCACTTCGGTCGTGGCCCCTGGCACAATCATGATGATCATGTCATTTCGCAATCGCATATTTTTTGTATATATATATCTATAGACAAGGTATTACTTACCATTGTTCTCCTCGAGCTACCTCTTGGCAAGGCCGAGCTCTTTCTCGGACCCCTCGAGGTCCTGCTTCAGTACGGCGACCTCCGTAGTCAGTGCGGCAAAGGTCAGCAGCGAAGCCTGCATACACATATAGGCATACTTATATTAGACTCCTACAAATATTATTCGATCCTCTATTCGGCTTTTCTTTGTGAACACCAAACAGAGCATCAGGGGCTACTGTCTATGCGGTAAAAATTTTCCTATATTTTAAATACTTACCTCAAAGCCTGTTAGAAGGCTGGCACGGGCTTCAGTCAGTCCGCTCTTGGCGGACTGAACCTTCTTGATCACCGCATGGTGCTCTTCATCGATGGAAGCGCCGCAAAGCGCTCCCAGCAGGTTGTCTGGTGCCTCTAGATGGACAGAGGTCATCGGCACAGGCGTCTTACCCCTTTTGGAAGGAGCCTACCTACCCGAGTCCGGAACCACTGGAGGTTCCGGCACGGTGTTCGGCTGAGAGCCGAACTTGGAGTCCCCGGGAGCCTTGCTCCCTTTGCTCCTGGAGTCCGGAAGGTCGCCTTGAGGCGCCTCCGGGACTGTCTCCCCCCGGTTCGGTGCCCCTTGAGACAATACCTCGGCATTGTCCGTAGGGCAAGGGGAGGAGGCGGTCGGAAGTGGATCGCTATCCATATCCGACGAGTCCAAGGAACCGTCCGACGAGGATACGTCGATACGGGCTTGGGGCGGTCTGCATAATCATATTCGGCGTTAGGAGAAGCGGTGCGACAAAGGTATGCTATGAGTTACTCTGGTATCCGAATACTTATGACTTCGCCAGGGGCTTGGCCCTGAGCAGCCACTCGTCTTCGCCTTCAGCGGCGGTGGTGGAGCAGTCCGGAAGGAGAGTCCTTCCTTTCTTGGACCCTTCGGCCTCCCCGGTTGGGGCGGCCTTCCTTTTCTTGTCTCCCTCGGCTAGAGGGGGAGCATCTTCATCTTCCTCCTCGTTTTCATGGGAGGAGTGCGTCGCGGAGTTATCGGACGATGAGTCCGATACCACCTGGCGCCGGGAACTCTTTCGGGTTCCCTTGGCCTTCTTCTTGGCCTTATCCGGCACCTCATAAGGAGCCGGAGTCAGCATCTCCGTCAGGAGAGCGTCCATAGTGTCTTCGGGCAGAGGGGCCGGACAGTCAATCTGCTCCGATGCTTCCACCCAGTCCTGTTAAAGGCATGGGAGCTTAGACCCCGCACATGGTTAAGCTATGGGAAATAAATATCCTACCAGGTGTACAGAACTTACCGGATTCGCAGGGCGCTTCGCGCTTAGCCCGCGGTCCTCGGTGAGAGAGGGAGGTACCTCGGCGCCCTTGAACAACACCCTCCAAACATCTTTGTGCGTCGTGTCGAAGAGCTCGCTTAGAATCTGGTGCCGGGCCGGGTCGAACTCCCATAAGTTGAAATCCTGTTGTTGACATGGGAGGATCCGGCGGAAGAGCATGACCTAGACTATGTTGACAAGCTTAAGTTTCTTGCTTGTCATGTTCCGGATACACTTCTAGTGTCCGTCCAGCTCCACCGATGAACCCCAGGACAGGCCCTTCTCCTTCCAGGAAGTGAGCCGCGTGGGGATTCCGGATCGAAACTTGGAGACCGCCACCCAGTTGGTGTCGCGCGGCTCGGTGATGTAGAACCACCCCGATTGCCACCCCTTTACGGTCTCCACTAAGGAGCCCTCGATCCATGCAACATTGGGCATTTTTCCCACCATGGCTCCGCCGCATTCCGCTTGTTGGCCGCCTACAACCTTCGACTTGATATTGAAGGTCTTCAGCCATAGGCCAATGTGGGGCCGGATGCGGAGGAAGGCCTCGCACACGACGATAAACGCCGAGATATTGAGGATGAAATTCGGGGCCAGATCATGAAAGTCCAGCGCGTAGTAGAACATGAGACCGCAGACGAATGGATGGACGGGAAACCCCACTCCACGGACGAAGTGGGGGAGGAAAACCACCCTTTCGTGAGGTTCCGGCGTAGGGACGACCTGCCCCGTGGCTGGCAGCCGGTGTGCGATGTCCGCGGCTAAGTATCCGGCTCCACGTAACTTTTTGATGTGCCCCTCCGTGACGGAGGAGGCCATCCACTTGCCTCCCGCTCCGCCCATGTTTGGAGAGAGTTGAGGAGGAGGATGCGGACTTAGGCGCTGCAGCTCAAGTGCGCGAGAATGGATGAGCAAGGAGGAAGAAGGCGTGGGTAGAAAAAGGTGAGATCTTATCCCTTTATGGGGCGGACTAAACTATGCGCCCCCACTAGCCTGGTAAAACTCGCTTATCCCCCAAGCAACGTAATTGATGGCGCGGTTGGGTTACCCACGTCTGTATTGATGAGAATCTCGTAATAAGGGGAACACAATCTCTGCTTTGACAAGACGTGTCAAGAAACTGCCTCGCGTTATGTGCGGGGCTGGTTAAAGAAAAATGGTTCGAATAATTATTGGGCCATGACATGATGTCATGCTGCCAAAACGTGTCAGTAGATTAGATTTGTGGAAATGTTATTCTCTCTACGGTGGTATGTGGAACTTGTTTTGCAGGGTCGGACACTATCCTTGTATTCAAACTCTTCCGTGGTGTATACGGAGGAGGAACCCGCTTTGCAATGCCGAAGACAACACTGCGCGTCGGATTCATCATCATTGAAGCCTGGTTCAGGGGCTACTCAGGGAGACCTGGATTAGGGGGTCTCTGGACAGCCGGACTATATCCTTTGGCCGGATTGTTGGACTATGAAGATACAAGATTGAAGACTTCGCCCCGTGCCCGGATGGGACTCTACTTGGCGTGGAAGGCAAGCTAGGCAATATGGATATGTATATGTCCTCCTTTGTAATCGACCTTGTGTAACCCTAGCCCCTTCCGGTGTCTATATAAACCGGAGGGTTTTAGTCCGTAGGACAACATACAATCATACCATAGGCTAGCTTCTAGGGTTTAGCCTAACCGATCTCGTGGTAGATCAACTCTTGTAATAACCATATTATCAAGTATAATCAAGCAGGACGTAGGGTTTTACCTCCATCAAGAGGGCCCGAACCTGGGTAAAACATTGTGTCCCCTGCCTCCTGTTACCATCCGCCTTAGACGCACAGTTCGGGATCCCTGGATTAGGGGGTATCCGGACAATCTTATTATATCCTTTGGCCGGACTGTTGGACTATGAAGATACAAGATTCAAGACTTCGTCTCGTGTCCGGATGGGACTCTCCTTGGCGTGGAAGGCAAGCTTGGCAATACGGATATGTAGATCTCCTTCCTTGTAACCGACTCTGTGTAACCCTAGCCCCCTCTGGTATCTATATAAACTGGAGGGTTTAGTCCGTAGGGACAACAACAATCATACCATAGGCTAGCTTCTAGGGTTTAGCCTCTCTGATCTCGTGGTAGATCAACTCTTGTACTACTCATATTATCAAGAACAATCAAGAAGGACATAGGGTATTACCTCCATCAAGAGGGCCCGAACCGAGGTAAACATCGTGTCCCCTGCCTCCTGTTACCATCCGCCTAGACGCACAGTTCGGGACCCCCTACCCGAGATCCGCCGATTTTGACATCGACATTGGTGCTTTCATTGAGAGTTCCTCCGTGTTGTCATCATTAGGCTTGATGGCTCCTTCTATCATTGATAGTGATGCAGTCCAGGGTGAGACTTTTCTCCCCGGACAGATCTTTGTATTCGGCGGCTTCGCAGTGCGGGCCAACTCGCTTGGCCATCTGGAGCAGATCGAGAGTTACGCCCTGGCCACCAGGTCAGGTTTGGAAGCTTAAACTACATGGCCAACATCCACGGAGACTTGATCTTCGACGGATTCGAGCCCTTGCCGAGTGCGCCGCACGGTCACGATGAACATGATTTAGCTCTACCATCGGACAGTGTTCAGGAGACCGCACCGGCAACCGCTCCGACCCTCAATTCGGAGCCAATTTTGGCATCCATGGACGGCTGGATAGACCCCACCATGGAGGCCGCATTATCAGTGGCGATCGAGCCGAATATCGACCTTACCCTTCACGGGTGCCTTGACACCGAACTGCCGGATTCTTCCCCGGCCACGGACTCCGAACCGCCTGCGCCCATGCCTATTGAATCCGACTAGGCGCCGATCAGGGAGTTCACCTCCACGCATATCTTTCAGCACTCGCCCTTCGGCGACATACTGAACTCATTTAGGTCTCTCTCCGTGTCAGGAGAGTCCTGGCCGAACTATGTCCGACAGGATTGGGATGCGGATGACGAAGAAATTCGCCGCCCACCCACCACCCACTTAGTAGCCACTGTCGACGATTTGATCGACACGCTCGACTTCGACTCCGAAGACATCGATGGTATGGACGACGATGCAGGAGACGAATAGGAACCACTGCCCACAGGGCACTGGACAGCCACCTCATCATATTTTATATACATGGTGGACACACCCAAAGAAGGCAATGGCGACGGGACAGCGGATGATGACCCCTCCAAGAAGCAACCCAAGCGCCGACAACAGTGGCGCCGCTCTAAGTCTCGCCAAAGCAAAAGCGGTGATACCGGCACAAGAGATAATAGCACTCCGGATAGTGTCGAAGATGACGACAATCCCCTCCAGCAAGATTTAGAGCAGGAGGATGGAGAAGCCAGCCCTCCCGAGAGAGCGGCAGATGGAGAGGCGGAGGATGATACTTACATGCCTCCCTCCGAAGACGAGGCAAGCCTCGATGATGACAAATTTGTCGTGCCTGAGGATCCCGTCGAGCAAGAGCGCTTCAAGCGCCGGCTTATAGCCACGACAAATAGCCTTAAGAAAAAGCAACAGCAGCTTCAAGCTGATCAAGATTTGCTAGCTGACAGATGGACTGAAGTCCTTGCGGCCGAGGAATATGAACTCGAACACCCCTCCAAGAGTAACCCAAAGCGCAGGTTGCTACCCTGAATGGAGGAGGAAGCATAAAAACCTACATCTCCAGCGTATGACGCGGCTGATCGGCCACCTCGTGGCCGTGACAGAGAGGCATTTCAGCCAAAAGCTCAGCCCGCACCCCGACGCCACTCAAATAAAAATGTCAAGGCATGGGGAAACACGCTAGACCTGCGAGACGTATTGGAGGACAAAGCAAAACATGCAAGATCGATCTACGGATCACGAGGGCGCGCCACTACGCGAGACGATAACCGTGACATCATATACAGTAAAAGTAAATTTGGCCGGGCCGAACACAGTGGACAAGACTCATTTGAGCTGCGTCGCGACATAGCCCAGTACAGAGGCGCCGCACACCCCCTATGCTTCACAGACGAAGTAATGGATCACCAAATCCTAGAGGGTTTCAAACCCGTAAATATCGAATCATACGACGGTACAACAGATCCTGTGGTATGGATCGAGGACTTCCTCCTGCACATCCACATGGCCCGCGGTGACGATCTACACGCCATCAAATACCTCCCACTCAAGCTCAAAGGACCAGCTCGGCATTGGCTCAACAGCCTGCCAGCATAATCCATTGGCTGTTGGGAAGATCTGGAAGCCGCATTCCTCGACAACTTCCAGGGCACTTATGTGCGAACACCAGATGCCGATGACTTGAGTCACATAATTCAGCAGCCAGAGGAATCAGCCAGGCAATTCTGGACACGGTTCCTGACAAAGAAAAATCAAATCGTCGACTGTCCGGATGCAGAGGCTCTAGCAACTTTTAAGCACAACATCCGCTACGAGTGGCTCGCCATGCACCTTGGCCAGGAAAAGCCGAAATCTATGGCAGCCCTCACGACACTCATGACCCGCTTTTGCGCGGGAGAGGACAGCTGCCTGGCTCGTAGCAATAATATATCAAAGAACCATGGTACTTCGGATACCAAGGATAGCAATGGCAGATCATGTCGCAACAAACACAAGCGCCGCATCAACAACGACAATACCGAGGATATGGCAGTCAATGCCGGATCCAGAGGCTCTAAACCCGGTCAGCGGAAAAAGCCATTCAAAAGAAGCACTTCGGGCCCGTCCAGTTTGGAAAATATGCTCGATCGCTCATGTCAAATACACGGCACCCCCGACAAGCCAGCCAACCACACCAACAGGGAATGTTGGGTGTTCAAGCAGGCCGGCAAGTTAAATGCCAAAAACAAAGATAAGGGGTCACATAGCAATGACGAGGAGGAGCCCCGGCCACCGAACACCGGAGGACAGAAGAGGTTCCCCCCACAAGTGCGGACGGTGAACATGATATACACAACCCACATCCCCAAGAGGGAGCGGAAGCATGCGCTAGGGGATGTATATGCGTTGGAGCCAGTCGCCCCAAAGTTCAACCCATGGTCCTCCTGTCCGATCACCTTCGATCGCAGGGACCATCCCACTAGTATCCGTCATGGCGGATTCGCCGCACTGGTCCTAGACCCAATCATCGATGGATTTCACCTCACTCGAGTCCTTATGGACGGCGGCAGCAGCTTGAACCTGCTTTATCAGGACACAGTGCGCAAAATGGGCATAGACCCCTCAAGGATCAAACCCACAAAAACGACCTTCAAAGGCGTCATACCAGGTGTAGAGGCCCATTGCACAGGCTCAGTCACACTAGAAGTGGTCTTCGGATCCCCGGATAACTTCCGAAGCGAGGAGTTAATCTTCGATATAGTCTCGTTTCGCAGTGGCTATCATGCACTGCTCAGGCGAACCGCATTTGCGAGATTCAATGCGGCACCGCATTATGCATACCTTAAGCTCAAGATGCCAGGACCTCGGGGGGTCATCACAAACAATGGAAACATAGAGCACTCTCTCCGCACGGAGGAGCACAGTGCGGCCCTTGCAGTAGAAGCACAAAGCAGCCTCTTCAGGCAATCCACCAGTTCGGTGATTAAACACCCGGACACCGTCAAGCGCGCCCGGAGCAATCTGCAACAAGACCGCCTGGCATGTTCGGAGCTCGCATAGCAATGCGCCCCCACCCCAGTCCCAGCCAAATGGCGAAATCCGTGCCACGCGTACATAATTACACATTGAAAATACCATGGGCATAGGTGGGGGGGGGGCACAACTACGGCACGCCCCAAAAGGCGGCTCAACCGCACTAGGGGCTTCCCGCTTTGTTAATTTTTCTCTCTTTCAGGACTTTACTCTCTAGAAACCCCGTCCGGTAGTACGATTGCCAGACACACGTACAATAACCAAGGAGGCAGAAAGCTACGTCGCATCATGGAACCCCCAGGTGGTCTTTGATAACGAGTGAAATACCTGCTTTAAATACTATTCTTCAGCTTGCCCTTGGAGGGGACATGTCAAATAGTCCTACTTTTTGCTTATCGCACTACTTGTATCATTATGCTTCGACGCACCTTTTTGAATAAACAATGCATAGCACTAGTCTATCATAGCATTCTATATTCTTATATATATATATATATATATGTTCATTCATGACATTCAGCACCCGTACACTCTGGTATGGTCAATACGCCAGGGGCTTAAGCGTACCCCATAATACGGCGTGAGAAGTCCGAACACTTTCGACAGTGCGGCACCCGTACTTATAGCATTATATGCATCAGCTCCAAATCATGTCTTAGGTCAATAGTTGGGTTTGCCCGGCTCCCATGTTTTGGTACCTTACGTTCCGCTATATCGGCTAAGGTAGCACTAGGAGAACTACTGCGATTGTGCCCCGGTTCATCTGGGCAAGCACCTTAGTAGAGAAAGCTAAAACTGACTGTCATGATAAGGCGAGAGTTGGTCGCTGTTCGAGAGGTCTCGAGTCCCTAAAGAATTATGCCGCTTAGGGCGAGGAGTCGGCTTTGTCCGGCTTAGGCGTGTATAGCACCCCGAATTCGGCCTTCCGAATACTAGGGGCTTCACCAAAATTTAAAATTGTAGACTTCTATGGTTAAGTGAGAGTGATAAAGCATTATAGTCTGATTGCCTTGTTCGTTGTGCTGAACACCTCCCTCGAAGGACCCAACAATGGGAAAAAGAGTGCTCATATTTATCCTGAACACCCCAGCACCCGTGCCATGGGGGCAGAAGCCGACGACTGGCCATCTCTCAGATTTGATAAACAGCCGCACATAAGGTAATATTTTAAATTCAAACAAGCGTTGCATAGCGCACATGAACAAGTTTTCATAATACAGCATCACACGAGCAAGTTCATTCAAAAATTACATCCTTCGCACACTCGTTCACCACAAGACGGGCTCCCATCAGGACACCCTCATAATACATTTCAGGGTGGCGATGCTCCTTGCCCTGCGGCGGCCCCTCCTTCACCAGCTTCTCGGCGTCCATCTTGGCCCAGTGCACCTTCGCACAGGCAAAAGCCCGGCGTGCACCTTCGATGCAGATGGACCGCTTTATGATTTCCAGCCGTGGGCAGGCATCTACAAGCCGCCTCACCAGGCCGAAGTAGCTGTTGGGAAGGGAGTCGCCAGGCCACGTCCGAACTATAAGGCCCCTCATGGCCTGTTCGGCCGCCTTGTGCAGCTCGACCAGTTGCTTCAGCTAGTCGCTCACAGGCATCGAGTGTTCGGTCCCAGTATACTGAGACCAGAACAAATTCTCCGTCGAGCTTCCCTCCTCGGCCCGGTAGTACTTTGCAGCATCCGACACGCTGCGGGGCAAATCTGCGAATGCTCCAGGAGAGCTCCGGACTCGGGTAAGTAACAAGTAATTTACTTTCACATGCTTGCTTTGGATAATGAATACCTTACTCGATGCTATCTTCCTCATCGCCTCAATTTCCTGGAGGGCCTTTTGGGCCTCAGCCTTGGCATGCTTTGTGCTCTTGAGGGCCGTGGCAAGCTTAGACTCTCGCGTCTTCGAGTCAAGCTCCAAGGTCTCATGCTTCTTCACGAGAGCCTGGAGCTCTTGATGCACCTCGCCCACCCATGCCTCTTGTTTCTCCCGTTCGGTGCGCTCCCTTGCCGCTTTGTTTTCGGCCTCGGACAGTGCTTGCTTCAAGGTCGCCACTTCGGTCGTGGCCCCTGGCACATCCATGATGATCCTATCATTTTGCAGCCACATCTTTTTTTTATATATAGACAAGGTATTACTTACCTTTGTTCTCCTCGAGCTGCCTCTTGGCAAGGCCGAGCTCTTTCTCGGACCGCTTGAGGTTCTGCTTCAGTGCGGTGACCTCCACAGTCAGTGCGGCAGAGGTCAGCAATGAAGCCTGCATATGCATACAGATATACTTATATTAGACTCCTGCAGATATTATTTGATCCTCTATTCGGCTTTTCTTTGTGAACACCAAACAAAGCATCAGGGCTACTGTCTATTGTCGGGGAAACTGATCCACGAGCACCTATGGGGCCAGCGGACCGAGCCCCTTTCGGTTCGGCGGGGGGCGGAGATCACACGAAGAGCAGATCGAGGCGAAGCACACGAGCGGTTTACCCAGCTTCGGAGCTCTCCGGAGAGATAACACTCCTACTGCTGCTTGTCTGGTTGTATTATGTTCTTGCTCGCGAGAACTAAGTGTTTTCTGGCTTACGAATGAGTCGAACCTTCCCTACGTTGCGCATGGGCCTCCTTTTATACACTAAAGGGGTCACCGACAGGTGGCAACGCAGAGAAGGGTACAAATGTAAAAAGCGAGGTGGTTGGTACAGTTACTTGTACAGTGCACCCTACCTAACCCTGACGGCAGGGGACAAGGGCATTAAATGCCCGTCTGAGTCGCCCAAACAGTGCAGAAAAGGACCGTTAGGGGCGCCACCGTTCGCCACGATGGCGATCTTGTCAGCTTCGCATGCCACTGCGCACCGCTGGCTGCACAGCCTCCCGCCACGCGCGCCTGGAGAGGCCCCCAGAGCGACACATTGGTGGATGCGCTGGAGCGTGGGCACAGAGTGGCTGCCTGCCGCGGCAAGCACCTTGCCGCAGCTGTTATCTTGTTGGGTCCGGAAGCTTGTCGCTCACCGGGCCTCGAGGTACCTTGGTTGGTCTTCCCGGCAAGCTCCTCTTGCCGGGGCCTTGTTGCCTTGCCGGAGCGTGTGGCGCGTCGCGGCAAGTTCCTTGGAGTGCCTTGGTTGGCCTTCCCGGCAAGCTCCTCTTGCCGGGGCCTTGTCTCCTGAGCTTAAATACTTTGTTCTTGAATGGCTCCAAGGGAACCACGGAGGATCTTGGCGTTCGCCCGGCAAGCCTTGCCGCGGGGTGCTGCAACTGCCCGTGCACAAGTTCGGGGTACTAGGGTACCCCTATTCTAGTACACCAACAGGAGCCCCCGGGCCTGGGCCAGACACGGTGCCGAGCGCTGTTGGGCCAGGCCCAAGACAGGGCACGGGCACATGCGGACTGGGCCACGCCGAATCTCACTCTGTATCCACCGCGCTCTCCCCTAACGGCACGCGTCGAATGCGGCGTCGTGGGAGAGATCGTGGGTGGTTCTTTATTTGGAAGGGCGAAACGTCCGCCCCGTCCCTCTTTATAAGCAGAGGAAACAGGGGCAGTTTGTTCCCCCTCGCTGGTTGCTACTACTCCATCTTCACAAACCTCCGCCGCCCCCCCTTCTTCTCGAAGCCGAGAGAGCAGCGCTCCGCCCCCCATTGCCACCAGCATCACCAACGCCGTCGACCTCCCCCACCACCTCCACCATGGCTCCGAAAGCCGACAAGGGAAAGGGCGTGAAGTCGGCCGAGGCGCAGCGGCTCGCGGCGCTGCGGAAGGAACGGGCGATCTTCTCCCCCTAGATCGGCGCGAAGGAGCTGAGGGAGTACTTCTACCTCTTTTGGGCGACGGAGACCCGGGCGCATTCGCGTACGAGGGTACTCCCGGCTGCTGCTTCGAAACTGGCTCCAAACGGGTACCCATTCTTCGCGCTGTTCTTCTATTGCGGGCTCTGCCCGCCCTTCTCGGAGTTCTTCTGCGATATCATGAACACCTATGGCCTCCACCTCCTTGATTTCACTCACAACGCCGTTCTGACCATGGAAGTTTTCGCACACTTGTGCGAAAACTTTGTCGGAGTCCACCCCAATGTTGCTCTTTTCCGCCACTTCTTCATGCCTCGGGTAGAGAGAGGAGAGCCGCTTGCCAGAGGGATCGCCTGGATCTCGAGAGTCGGCAAGAAGGAGGCGTACTTGGAGGGTGAGCTCCGCAGCAAGTGGGAGGAGTGGAGAGCGGAGTGGTGCTGGATCGTCGAGGAGAATCCGCAGCCCTTCATCGCCGTGCGCCAAGCTCCAATAGTGCGCGGCAATGATTGGAGCAACGTGGCCCCGGAAGACGAGAGGCTGAAGATCGCCATTACTAGGATCCTTTGCCTCAGGCTTGCCGGGCTCACTGTAGGTGCTGTCGGTGCAGATTTCCTCCGCCGCCGCATTGCCCCCCTGCAGGAGACGGGGAGGCCCGCCTGGGAATTCAAGAACTCGGCAGACATCATGAGGCTGTGGCCGGGCCTCAACTACAACTTCACCGTCCTGGAGCTGGATGCAATGCTCCTGGAGTTGTTCAAACGCGATCCCCAGCACCCATTCACGCTGCCGAGGGGCGTAGTTCCATTGTGCAATAATTCTTCGCTTGACCGGATCCGCGCCATGATGCCGTTGTGTGATTCACACGGAATCGTTCCAACTTGGCAAGAGCCTGCGGATGACGTCGTGCAAGCGTTCTTCGACAATTTGGAAGAAGTGCCAGTCCGCGCTGATGAGCAGAAGAGCCTCACCCGTGACACCACCGACGAGGAGCTGCAGCGCATCGCCACTAGGGCGGAAGAGGTGGCGGTCGCAGCTGCCGCGGGCGCGTTCGGGTTCACCATGGAGGAGGCGGAGGCGGCAGAGGCGGCAAACCTTGCCGAGCGCGCGGAGTTCATTGGCGAGGAAGATCTTGCCGGCTCTGAAGCTGAGCCGAGCGAGGCCGACGAGGAAGAGCCCGAGCCTTCAGAAAGCTTGCCGCAGGCGGAGCCCCCGGCCCCGCCAAGAAGGCGTCTTCGCAGGGCCGCGGACATAGCGGGGCGGCAGCCGGGTCAACAGCCGCCGAGCCATGCGACACACTCTACCGCGGCAAGCAATGTTGCCGCGGGAGCGCCTCACGCAGCAGCGGCAACTGGAGCGGGATCTTCCCGGGCCACCGCCACCGCCCCCGCCAAGCGGGCAAGGGATCGTACTCCTCCACCTCGCCGCACCGGAGGGGAGCCGGACTTCGATCTTTCCACGCTCAGCTCCGACGAGGAGGAAGAAGAGTAAGTTTCTTTGGTTCTCTTGTAGTTCTTCAATCTTGCTATTTTTATCTTGTATCTGACTTGCTTCAATCTGAACTCCTTTCTTTCCAGGACGCTGGCCCAGAGAGCGGCGAAGAGGGCCAAGGCCGCGGTGATTGTCATCGAAGATGACCCCACCGTGTCAGCAGGGGGTGGGTCCGAGACCACCTTGACGGACCCGGCAACCACTCCTCAAAGCAGCTCCCAGCGCAGCCCCCAGCGTAAGTTCATAGTTAGCTTTCTGCTGTCAGGCGCGCATGAGTGCTTTTTCCTTTGTTGATATCTTGCTTGTTGATTTGTGTAGGAGCAGAGCAGCCACATCAGGAGTGCCCAGAAGCTGGTCCCGAAGTGCCATCTGCTTCGACTACGCCGCCAAGGGAGGAGTCCCCGGCAAGGGAGCGCTCTCCGGCAAGGAGAACTCTCCGGCAAGGGACAGCACCGTCGATCCTGCGGCGGCCGAGACCGCAACTGCAGATCTTGGCACAGGTAATTCACTTGTCCAAAAACTTTCACTTGGGTTCTTCTTCTTCTGATTTTCTTCTCTTGGATTTTTGATTGATTTTTCTCCCTTCTTCGTTCTTCAGACCCATCTGCTGCTGAGCCAATGGAGACAGAGGGCGCCGGCGAGGAAGGCGCGCATGGCAGAACTGATGACGCCGCCGCCAACGAAGAAGGGGCCGGTGCTGATGAGACCGCCGGCGAGGAGGCCGCCAAGGCTGCCGCCGCAGAAGCCGGCGAGGGGTCGGGCGATCGCACTGATGACCCTGAGGCCGCAGGAGCGCCAGGTGCTGCGCCGACCGCCGATCCCTCTGCCGCTGCTGCGGAGCCGGGCTCCGAGGAGCCCCAGCCCGGCGCCTACTTGAAGGCCGGCGACGATATCTTCATCAAGCTACCCTGGGCGTCGAGCTCCAGGGCGCCGGTCGAGGGGGAAACTTTCGATGAGGAGGTGCTCGCCTCCGCTGGACTGTCGTTGGTCGACGCGCCCAGCAGCAGTAGTGGCGAGCCTGAGGAGGAGCAGCTGCTGTCACTCTACCGCGCACGGCAAGCCAAGCTGGCTTCCCGGGAAGCGCTTGTTGCGAAGGCGGGAGTTGATATGGAGAAGCGCGCGGAGGAGCTCCGGGGCCACAATCAAGAAGCTCTCCGGTCCCTGGCACAGGAGTAGGAGCGACTCGCCGAGGAGCGCACGGCCTTCCTTCTCGAGAAGGCCGAAGCTGAGGAGGAACAAAGGCTGGCCGCCGAGAAGCAGTCCGCGCGAGAAGGCGAATTGGTGCAGCGGAAGGCCAACCGCGACAGCTACGAGGAGGAGCTCGCCGAGTGCGAGCAAGCACTTGGCGGGGCTCTCAAGGAAGCAAAGGACGCTGCCGCAATCGCAGAGGCCGCCAAGAAAGAGCTGGAGGAGAAGGTGGCGCAGCTGGAGGCCAACATCGGGAAGAGTGGCGAGGAGCTTGCCGCGCTCAAGCATGACCTTGAGAAGGATGCTGCCACCCACGGTGAGCTGCAAGGTCTTCTCACTGAGAGGGGCAAGGAGCTTAGCGCCGTCAAGGATTCCAATGCAGACCTGAAGTTGAAGCTGGCCACGCTGACGCAGATGCTGGACAACGCCAAGGAGCGGGAGAAGACCTTGTCGGAGAAGGTCAAGGCTGACAAGGCGCTGCTGGAGAGCATCACAGTTACCCAGAACTCATTCAGAGATACTGTGGAGCACTGGACCGAGGGTCTGGTGAACATTGCCGCAGTCATCGACAAGGAGCTGGCGCAGCTGGGGATGGAGGACTTTGGGTATCCCTCCGACGAGAATCTCCAACCCAGCACCAAGCTCAGCCTGTTCTTCAAGGGCGTGGCGACGGCACTCCAGCGGCTCCGGGAGAGGATCCCAAAGCAGCTGGCCGACGAGTCACGCAAAATCTGCGTCGGGGTTCTTCAGAAGGTGCTGATGAAGGTGGCCTTCCGCAATCCAGGCCTCAGCTTCGCCAACGTCCTCAAGTCCTTGCCGCCAGACGCCGATCGGGACGCACTCAAGGCCCTTGTCGCACCCATTGTGGACAAGGTGAGCGAGATCAGGAGGGTTGAGGGCGATCGCGTAGATTACGCCGCCCATTTCTTCTTTTCCCTTGTCGCTGCTAATCATGTTATGAAAAAAACAGTCTGTTAGAGCTGCGACAAGTTATCTTGTAATATAACTTTATTTCTGTTATCAATTGCTATGTTATTTCCTCTACTAGATTCCTTCCTTTGTATGTTTTTACCCTACGCTTCTAGGGAACTTGTCGGCGCAGGCACCCGAGCCACGAGCACTGAGTGCGGAACGTCAGCAGCCTGCTGGCGGCGCTGCTTCCGACAAGAAACCTTGTCGCGACTAGATGCAGCACACTTAAGTTGTTGAGCGGACTCGAAACAAAGTAAGGGCGCAACCAGCCACGAGTTGGTTCCTCCGCGCACAGGTTTTCCATACAAAGCAGGGTCATTCGAGGAAGATAACTCAAAAATTTAAAAACTGATTGCTCAAACTTTGGCAACTTAGCTTTTCTGTCGTCTGCTTCCCGGCAAGGCAAAACTTTGCTTGAACGACGCCTGGTCCATACCACAATCTTCTCCTTCCCCCCCGGCAAACTTGTGTGCGAGGGAACCTTCTTTTCCTTTGTTGAGAAAAAAAAGATAGAAGAGAAAATAATGATATGGAACCCTTCGGCTCGTTATTGCTTACCGGATGTAGGTGCTGCACAAAGTGTCAGATAACGCATGCAAGAAGGAAACTAATGCATGAAACGGACAAGTTGTGCGGAGCACATGGGGTTCTATTTATGCACGGGATCTGCGCCCGGCTTTGTACAAAGGATTACATGCAACAGCAGCAAGACTTGTACAAAAGGTGGTTGCCGGAACGGGTTCCGGCAACCGCGCCCTACGGGAAAAACTTACGAAGATGTTCTATGTTCTAGGAGTTGCTCACCGGAATACCATCTTTGGTCTCAAGGCGGACAGCGCCGGGCCTTGTGACTCGTTTCACCCGATAAGGGCCTTCCCACTTCGGCGTCAACTTGTTGGAATTCTTGGCGGACTGAACGCGCCAAAGAACAAGGTCGCCTTCCTCGAAGCTTCTGGCCTTAACTTTGCGGCTATGGTAGCGGCGCAAAGCTTGCTGGTATCGAGCAGCTCGTACAGCAGCCTGAAGACGATCTTCCTCAAGGAGCAGCGCGTCGTCTTGTCGCAGCTGTTCTTACTCAAGCTCATCATAAGCGAGCACTCGAGGCGATCCGTATACGAGTTCCGTGGGGAGAACTGCCTCTGCTCCATAGACTAGAGCGAAAGGCGTCTGGCCAGTGGCTCGATTTGGCGTCATTCTGATCGACCAAAGAACCACCGACAGCTCCTCGATCCAGTTTCTTCCGCACTTGCGCAGCCTGTCGAAAGTTCTGGTCTTGAGCCCGCGCAACACTTCAGCATTTGCCCTCTCTGCTTGACCGTTGCTTCTCGGATGAGCAACAGAAGCGAAGCAGACCTTGGCGCCAAGGTCTTGGACGTACTGCATGAAGGTGCGGCTCGTGAATTGCGTGCCGTTGTCGGTGATGATCCTGTTAGGAATCCCGAAACGACAAACAATTGACCTGAAGAACTTGACTGCTGACTGTGCTGTCACCTTCCTCACTGGCTGCACTTCCGACCACTTTGTGAACTTGTCGATTGCGACGTACAAGTACTCAAAGCCCCCGACAGCTCGGGGGAAAGGGCCGAGGATATCGAGCCCCCAGACCGAAAATGGCCAGGATAAAGAGATCGTCTGGAGAGCTTGAGCTGGCTTGTGTATCTGTTTGGAGTGGAACTGGCACGCTTCACACTTGGTTACTTGTGCAGTTGCATCCTGGAGGGCTGTCGGCCAAAAGAAACCTTGCCGGAAAGCTTTGCCGGCAAGTGCTCTTGCGCCAATGTGGTGGCCACATATGCCTCCATGTATCTCTGCCAACAGCTTTTGTCCATCTTCCCGGCAAATACACTTCAATTTCACACCGTTGAGTCTTCTTCTGTACAGTATGCTATCGACAAACTGGTACATACTAGACTGCCGGGCTACTTTTTCCGCTTCTTCTTGCTCTTCGGGAAGTTCTCCTGTCTGAAGGAAATGGACAATTTGCTGTGCCCATGCTGGAGCTTGTGGCTCGACAACAAGGACTAAAGGCACATCTACTGCTGCGGGAACATCCGCTTCTATGGCAAGGACTTGTGGCCCTGCCGGAGATTGATGTTCCCCGGCAAGCTTGCCGGAGCAAAACTTGTCGGGAGCGTCTGCTTCAACGGAACAAACCATAAGGCTTGCCAGAGCAGACTGCCCCTCAGCATCCTTGGTGTTGATCTTGGGGACTTTCTTGGCGGCGGCTTCGGGGAGCTCTGCCGGAAAGTATTCACCAGAAACCAACTTCCTCTTCTTGCTTTGTCCAGTTGATGGTGTTACGGATGGTTGAGTCAACTTGAGCACAAAGATCCCTGGTTCCACAGGTAACTTTACTGCGGTGTACTTTGACAGGCCATCAGCAATGTCATTCTGAGCTCTTGGGATATGCTCCATCTGTAGGCCGTCAAAGTGCTCTTCTAGCTTCCTCACTTCATCAACATATGCTTCCATCAATGGACTCTGGTAGTTCTTGTTCACTTGGCGGACGACAAGCTGTGAGTCACCCCTGACAATGAGCTTCTTGATCCCAAGGTCTGCTGCGATTCTGAGACCGGCAAGCAATCCTTCATACTCTGCAGTATTGTTGGTTGCTTGCTCCTTGGGAAAGTGCATCTGGACTACGTACTTGAGGTGCTCTCCGGTGGGCGCGACAAGCAGCACGCCCGCACCGGCGCCTTGCAGCGAGAAGGCACCATCAAAGTACATCAGCCACTCTTTGCTTGCCTCTTTGACGGGGATGCTCGTCTCTGGAATTTCTTCATCTGGTGTTGGCGTCCATTCTGCTATGAACTCTGCCAATGCTCTGCTTTGGATAGTTGAAGTGCTCTCAAACTTGAGGCCAAAGCTTGACAGTTCCAGCGCCCACTCGACAATCCTGCCTGTCGCTTCTGGATTTTGCAGTATCCTCTTCAGCGGAAAGCGAGTGACGACTGTGATCTCATGTGCTTGGAAGTAATGGCACAACTTTCTCGAGGCCATGAGGAGGCCGAAAAGCAACTTCTGCACACCAGAGTACCTTGATCTAGCCCCCTGTAGAAGGGAACTGACAAAGTAAACTGGACGCTGCACCATTCTCTTCTGCATCTTATCATGCTCCTGTGCAGATCCATCTCTGTCGGGACCAGAGCTTGTCGGCGAAGCCCCCTGCTTGTCGCTGGATGCATCTGCCGTGGTTGCTGGCTCATCATCTGCCTCCCTCTCCGCCACTAACGCAGCACTAACCACTTGATTGGTTGCCGCTATATACAGCAGCAACTTCTCTTGCGGCTTAGGCGCGACAAGTGTTGGAGTGGAGGACATGTATCTCTTCAAGTCCTGGAGCGCAGCCTCCGCCTCCGGAGTCCATTTTATTGGACCTGCCTTTTTCAAAATTTTAAAAAATGGCAGGGCGCGCTCAGCAGATCTAGAGATAAACCTGCTGAGAGCAGCCACGCAACCGGCAAGCCTTCGTACATCCTTGACGCGCTTTGGTGCTTCGACCTGCTCAATGGCCTTGATCTTGTCGGGATTGGCTTCAATTCCCCGCTGAGACACGAAGAACCCGAGAAGCTTGCCGGAAGGGACTCCAAACACGCACTTCTCGGGGTTAAGCTTGAGGTTGATCTTGCACAGATTTGCAAATGTCTCGTCTAAATCTTGAATCAGGGTCGCCCTGTTCTTGCTCTTGACCACTATGTCATCCATGTAGGCTTCCACATTTCTGTGCATTTGCGGCTCAAAAGCGTGGTGGACTACTCTTGTGAATGTTGAACCAGCATTCTTCAAACCGAAAGGCATCCGTACGAAGCAGTACGTGCCACACGGGGTGATAAATGCGGTTTTCTCTTCATCCTCTTCTGCCATGAAGATCTGATGGTATCCTGAGTATGCATCAAGAAATGAAAGCAAATCACATCCGGCTGTGGAGTCAACAATCTGGTCAATGCGCGGCAAGGGAAATGGGTCTTCGGGACAAGCTTTATTAACATCAGTGAAGTCAATACAAAGCCTCCATTTCCCGTTACCCTTGCGCACGACAAAAGGATTTGCCAACCACGTGGGATGGAGCACTCCTCTGACAAGGCCTGCTGCTTCCAACTTCTTGATTTCTTCTGCGATGAATTCTTGGCGCTCCACTGCCTGTTTCCTGACTTTCTGCTTGACGGGCCGCGCATGAGGACAGATGACAAGGTGATGCTCAATTACTTTCCTGGGAACACCGGGGATATCAGACGGTTGCCACGCAAACACGTCGACATTCGCCCGCGGGAAAGCAACAAGCGCGTTTTCCTATTTGGGGTCAAGAGTGGCGCTGATGGTGAAGGTACCACCAGTGCCGTCCTCCTTGGCGGACACCTTCTTGGTCTCAGGTGGAGCTGCCATTGCCTTCTTACACTTGCCGGTGGAGCTCGATGGTGCGTCCTCGACGGTAGCGCAGCACTCCGAAGAGGTGCGCTTGCCGGAGTGGGCATCAGAGCTCTTGCCGGACTTGGTCTTCTTCTTCCCTCCGGGAGCTTCAGCGGCAAGTGTCTTGCGTTCTACTGCAGCTGCTGCTTCCTGGTAGATCTTGTCGGCACAAATAAGAGCATCCTTCTTGTTGCCAGGGACAGAGATGACACTTATCGGGCCTGGCATTTTCAGTACGTTGTACGCATAGTGAGAGGCTGCCATGAATTTGGCGAGTGCCGGACGACCAAGGATTCCATTGTAAGGTAATGGAAAGTCAGCAACATCAAACGTGACCCTCTCAGTCCTGAAGTTCAGCTCGCTGCCAAATGTTACCGGCAACGTGATCTTTCCCTTCGGCTTGCTCCTTCCTGGGTTGATTCCTTGAAATGTACCGGTCTCTTCGAGCTCGCTGTCAGGGATCTGGAGTTTCTGGAGCACCGCGGAGGAGATCATGTTCAAGCCGGCCCCGCCGTCAACTAGCATCTTAGTGACCTTGAGGTTGCGGATTGTTGGTGAAACCAACATCGGCAAGCACCCGACCGCAGTTATGCGATCAGGGTGGTCCTCAATATCAAAGATGATAGGCGTGCTGGACCATCTCAGAGGCTTGCGTGACTCGACGGGTGGTTATGCTGTATTAACTTCCCGCACCCACTGCTTGAGCTGACGGTGCGAGGTATGCAGAGAAGCACCACCGTCAACGCACAGGACCTCTGTGGCTTTCTGGAACTCCTGCTCATCAGTCTCCTCATCATCCATGTCTTCATCGTCGTCGTCATCTTCATCCTTGTCGCGGCCGCGAGGAGGTCTGTCTCCTTGCCGCTGCTTGGCCTTGCCGCGGCGTCCTCCTCGGCCTTTCTGGATCCCCCAGCACCTTCCTGGGCCTTCTCCTTGTCGCGCCGCTCGTATTCAGCTTTCTGTTGCTCAACAAGCTGCTCGACTTTCTTGCAGCTCTGGAGATCATGGCCCTTGGTGCAGTGGATCTTGCAATACTGCTTGTTGGTGCCGTCCTGCTTGTCGGCGACCGCCACCTCCGCGGCAACCTCCTTGCCGGAGTCACCAGCTTTGGCTTTCTTGGCGCCACCACCGTTGCCGGACTGCTCAACAACTAGCACCTTTTTGCCTTTCCTCTTCCTATTGTTCCGCCGCCGGTTTTTCCTTGCCAGGGCAGCATCTTCACTGTCAGATCCTCCCGCTCCTACATTATCTCCGGGGAGTCTCCTCCCTTCCTCAACACGTGCACACTTGTTGGCCAGTGCATATAACTCACTGTCGTCCCTGATCTTGCACATCGCCATTTCCTCCCGCATCCTGCAGTTTTGCACGTTCTCATGGAACACGCTGATCACCGCGGCAGGGTGGACGTCTGGGATGTTGTGCTGCACCCTGCTGAATCTCTGAATGTACTTGCGCAGGGGCTCTCCTTCCTTCTGAGCGAGCAGATGAAGATCACTCTCCTGGCCATGAGGCTTGTGACCGCCTGTGAAGGCGCCGACAAACTGATGGCATAGACCAGCCCAAGAGGATATGGAGTTGTCCGGCAAGTGCATGAGCCAGGATCTGACGTTGGGCTTGAGCACCAGCGGGAAGTAGTTGGCAAGGATCTTGTCATCCCGCCCCCCGGCAGCCTGCACTGCAATGGTGTAGATGCTGAGGAACTCCGACGGATGTGTCTTGCCGTCATACTTCTCCGGTACGTCTGGTTTGAAGTTCTTCGTGCTGGGCCACTAGACTTGCCGCAGCTCACGAGTGAACGCAGGGCAACCTACCGCATACGGCAGATCGCCTGGTTCCCCTGGCGCATGCATGTCAACAGAGGGCCCAGCGCGCTTGTCGGATTGACGTCGCGCTTCTCTTCGGCGCTCGATGCGAGTTCGAGCATCTTCTTGTTGTCGATCATGAAGAACTTGGCGCTGATCGCGACGAGCTCATGGATCCGACGATGTGGTGGAGTCGCTGTCGAGGTGGATCCGGCGAGTCGGCGATCTTGGCCTTCGGGGCGGTGATTGCATGGTAGTTGCACCTCCACCCGTTTCGTCGCCACCGGCTCGCGTCCGGCAACCCTGCCGCGGCGGCGACGCGCTCGGCCGCCGTGGAGTGTCGCCGTTGGCGTAGCCGATGAGACTCTGAATGGTGGCCCTCCATTCGTCGATCTTGTCCGACGTCGGAGGGTAATCTAGGAGCAGTTGAGCTCGCGCCAAAACTTCTGCTGGAGTGGTGGGTGACAGTGGCGGACGGCGCAAGGAGCGGGACGTGCTCGGACTTCTAACTATGTTAGAAGGAGCAGTATCCCGTCCAGGCGACCGTGCCCCGCTCGTGCCAGCACACTGGCGTGCATGCTGGTCTTGAGCGCCCCGAGATCCACCAGCTTGGTATTGGCCTATCATGCGTATGGCACTGCAAGTGCCATGACGCTGTTGGTCTTGCGCCTCCTGAGAGTGGCGCGGAACATGTACAGTCGTCGAGGTTTGTGCAGCCTTGTCCTTGGACCTGGCAGCATCATAAGCTTCCTCGTCGACGTCCATTCTTCTGCCGGCGTCCATTCCACCACCCGTTTGCTCCAACGGTGGCGGAAGTGACGTGGACGGAGCGGCTGCCGCTGAAGTCTTCTTCTTCGGTGGCATGTTGATGAAGGGAATGAAGATCTAGCTCGTGTGAACGCCGGATCAAGTTCACACAATCTCGACGCCCCCTACCTGGCGCGCCAAAGATGTCGGGGAAACTGATCCACGAACACCTATGGGGCCGGCGGACCGAGCCCCTTTCGGTTCGGCGGGGGGCGGAGATCACACGAAGAGCAGATCGAGGCGAAGCACATGAGCAGTTTACCCAGCTTCGGAGCTCTCCGGAGAGATAACACTCCTACTGCTGCTTGTCTGGTTGTATTATGTTCTTGCTCGCGAGAACTAAGTGTTTTCTGGCTTACGAATGAGTCGAACCTTCCCTACGTTGCGCATGGGCCTCCTTTTATACGCTAAAGGGGTCACCGACAGGTGGCAACGCAGAGAAGGGTACAAATGTAAAAAGCGAGGTGGTTGGTACAGTTACTTGTACAGTGCACCCTACCTAACCCTGACGGCAGGGGACAAGGGCATTAAATGCCCGTCTGAGTCGCCCAAACAGTGCAGAAAAGGACCGTTAGGGGCGCCACCGTTCACCACGATGGCGATCTTGTCAGCTTCGCATGCCACTGCGCACCGCTGGCTGCACAGCCTCCCGCCACACACGCCTGGAGAGGCTCCCAGAGCGACACGTTGGTGGATGCGCTGGAGCGTGGGCACAGAGTGGCAGCCTGCCGCGGCAAGCGCCTTGCCGCAGCTGTTATCTTGTCGGGTCCGGAAGCTTGTCGCTCACCGGGCCTCGAGGTACCTTGGTTGGTCTTCCTGGCAAGCTCCTCTTGCCGGGGCCTTGTTGCCTTGCCGGAGCGCATGGCGCGTCGCGGCAAGTTCCTTGGAGTGCCTTGGTTGGCCTTCCCGGCAAGCTCCTCTTGCCGGGGCCTTGTCTCCTGAGCTTAAATACTTTGTTCTTGAATGGCTCCAAGGGAACCACGGAGGATCTTGGCATTCGCCCGGCAAGCCTTGCCGCGGGGTGCTGCAACTACCCGTGCACAAGTTCGGGGTACTAGGGTACCCCTATTCTAGTACACCGACATCTATGCGGTAATATTTTCCTATATTTTAAATATTTACCTCAAAGCCTGTTAGAAGGCTGGCATAGGCTTCAGTCAGTCGGCTCTTGGCGGACTGAACCTTCTTGATCACCGCACTCATAATAATGCGGTGCTCTTCGTCGATGGAAGCGCCGCGAAGTGCTCACAGCAGGTTGTCCGGTGCCTCTGGATAGACATAGGTCACCGGCACGGGCGGCTTGCCCCTCTTGGAAGGGGGCCGCCTGCCGGAGTCCGGAACCACTGGAGGTTCCGGCGCGGTGTTCGGCTGAGGGCCGAACTTGGAGCCCTTGGGAGTCTTGCTCCCTTTGCGCCTGGAGTCCGGAAGGTCGCCTTGAGGCGCCTCCAGGACTATCTCCCCCCGTCTCAGTGCCCCTTGAGACAATACCTCGACATTGTCTGTAGGGCGAGGAGAGGAGGCGGTTGGAAGTGATCCGCTATTCATATCCAACGAGTCCAAGGAGCCGTCCGACGAGGATACGTCGATACGTGCTCGGGGCGGACTGCATAATCATATTCGACGTTAGGAGAAGCAGTGCAACAAAAGTATGCTATGAGTTACTCTGGTATCCGAATACTTACGACTTCGCCAGGGGCTTGGCTCTGAGTAACCACTCGCCTTCGCTGTCGGCGGCGGTGGTGGAACAGTCCGGAAGGAGAGTCCTTCCCTTCTTGAACCCTTCGGCTTCCCCAGTTGGGGCGGCCTTCCTTTTCTTGTCTTCCCCGGCTGGAGGGGGAGAATCTTCATATTCCTCCTCCTCGTTTTCATGGGAGGAGTGTCATCTCGGAGTTATCGGACGATGAGTCCGATACCACCTGGCGCCGGGAACACTTTCGGGTTCCCGTGGCCTTCTTCTTGATCTTCTTATCCGGCACCTCATAAGGAGCCGGGGTCCGCATCTCCGTCAGGAGAGCATCTGCAGGGTCTTCGGGCAGAGGGGCCGGGCAGTCAATCTGCTCCGATGTCTCCACCCAGTCCTGTCAAAGGCTTGGGAGCTCAGATCCCGCACATGGTTAAACTATGGAAAATAAATACCTTACGAGATGTACAGAACTTACTGGATTTGCATGGCGCGTCGCGCTTAGCCTGCGGTCCTCGGTAAGGGGAGGGGGGACCTCGACGCCCTTGAACAGCACCTTCCAGACGTCCTTATGCGTCGTGTCGAAGAGCTCGCGTAGAGTCTGGTGCTGGGCCGGGTCGAACTCCCATAAGTTGAAAGCCCGTTGTTGACACGGGAGGATCCGGTGGAAGAGCATGACCTGGACTATGTTGACAAGCTTGAGTTTCTTGCCTATCATGTTCCAGATACACTTCTGGAGTCCGTCCAGCTCCACCGATGAGCCCCAGGACAGGCCCTTCTCCTTCCAGGAAGTGAGTCACGTGGGGATTCCGGATCGAAACTCGGGGGCCGCCACCCAGTTGGTGTTGCGTGGCTCGGTGATGTAGAACCACCCTGATTGCCACCCCTTTATGGTCTCCACGAAGGAGCCCTCGAGCCATGTAATGTTGGGCATTTTGCCCACCATGGCTCCACTGCATTCCGCTTGTTGGCCGCCTACTACCTTCGGTTTGACATTGAAGGTCTTCATCCACATGCCGAAGTGGGGCCGGATGCGGAGGAAAGCCTCGCACACAACGATGAACGCCGAGATGTTGAGGATGAAATTCGGGGCCAGATCATGGAAGTCCAGCCCATAATTGAACATAAGGCCACAGACAAATGGATGGAGGGGAAGCCCCAGTCCACGAACGAAGTGGGTGAGGAAAACCACCCTTTCGTGAGGTTCCGGGGCAGGGACGATCTGCCCCGCGGCTGGCAGCCGGTGCGCGATATCCGCGGCTAAGTATCCGGCCCCGCGCAACTTTTTGATGTCTCCCTCCGTAACGGAGGAGACCATCCACTTTCCTCCTGCTCCGTGCATGTTTGGAGAGGGTTGAGGAGAAGGATATGGACTTGGGCGCTGGAGCTCGAGTGCGCGAGAATGGATGAGCAAGGAGGAAGGTGGCGTGGGTAGAAAAAGGTGAACCCTTGTCCCTTTATAAGGGTGGACTAAACTATGCGCCCCCACCAGCCTGGTAAAACTCGCTTATTCCCCAAGCGTCGTAATTGATGGCGCGGTTGGGTTACCCACGTTTGTATTGATGGAATCCCGTAATAAGGGGACACGATCTCTGCTTCGACAAGACGTGCAAAGGAAACCGCCTCGCGAAACACGCTGAGGTTGGTTGTGAAAAATGATTCGAATGGTGACCTAGCTGTGGTGTGATGTCACACCGTGGAATGCATTGGTAGATTAGATTTGTGAAAATATTATTCTCTCTACGGTTGTATGTGGAACTTGTTTTGCAGAGCCGGACACGATCCTCATGTTCAAAATCTTCTATGAAGTATTCGGAGGAGGAACCCGCCTTGCAATGCCGAAGACAATCTGCGCGCCGAACTCATCGTCATTGAAGACTGGTTCAGGGGCTACTGAGGGAGTCCTGGATTAGGGGGTATCCGGACAGCCGGATTATATCCTTTGGCCGGACTGTTGGACTATGAAGATACAAGATTGAAGACTTCGTCCCGTGTCTGGATGGGACTCTCCTTGGCGTGGAAGGCAAGCTTGGCAATACGGATATGTAGATCTCCTTCCTTGTAACCGACTCTGTGTAACCCTAGCCCCCTCTAGTGTCTATATAAACCGGAGGGTGAAAGTGCGTTATATCGACTAGAGGGGGGTGAATAGGCAATTTTTATGGAAGTCTTCAGAACATAGAAGTTTTGAAGACAAACGATAAAATTAAACCTATTACCATGCAGCGGAAGGTAGACTACACTAGGCAAACCATAGTCAAGTATTCAATGAAGTGAAAGCACAAAGACTAATAGCAGCTAGGTAGTAAGGATCAGGTAGGAAGATATTGTGAAGCCAAACAGAACATGCAGTCACTCAGTGAAGACAAATGATAGTGCAAACATAGAATGACTTCATAAGTAGTAACAGTAAGTAAAGGGAAGTGAAGATGAAACCAGTGACTCGTTGAAGACAATGATTTGTTGGACCAGTTCCAGTTGCTGTGACAACTGTACGTCTGGTTGGAGCGGCTAGGTATTTAAACCTTAGGACACACAGTCCCGGACACCCAGTCCTGAACACGCAGCTCAGGACACCCAGTCCTCACCGTATTCTCCTTGAGCTAAGGTCACATAGACCTCGCCCAATCACTCTGGTAAGTCTTCAAGGTAGACTCCCAAACCTTCACAGACTTCGTTCACCGGCAATCCACAATGTCTCTTGGATGCTCAGAACGCGACGCCTAACCGGCTGGAGGATGCACAGTCCTCAAGTGTAATAAGTCTTCAGATCACACAGACAAGAAGACTTAAGTGATGCCTAATTCTCTCTGGCTCTGGTGGTTAGGGCTTTATCCTCGCAAGGAATTCTCTCTCAAAGGCTTCGAGGTGGGTTGCTCTCAAACGACAAAAGCCGTACATTCAATCTGAGCAGCCAACCGTTTATGGCTGTAGGGGGTGGGCTATTTATAGCCACTTGGCAACCCGACCTGATTTGTCCGAAATGACCCTGGGTTACTAAGGAACTAACACGTGTCCCAACGGTCAGATTTCAAACTCACACGGCAACTTTACTTGGGCTACAAGCAAAGCTGACTTGTCCGACTCTGGACAAGATTCGCTCTCATAGTCTTCACTCGAAGACATAGGTTTTGGTTTAGGCATCACTTTAGTCATTCTGACTGGTTCTCTTGGACCCCACTTAACAGTACGGTGGTTCCTATGACTCGACACAAAAGAAAAAGAACTACAAAAGATCTAAGTCTTCGAGCTCCATAGGCTTCATATAGTGTCTTCTCTTGTCATAGTCTTCAATGTGAATATCTTCATATACCACCTTTGACTTCAATGTCTTCATACATTTTTAGGGGTCATCTCTGGTAGTAAAACTGAATCAATGAGGGACTTCTACCTGTGTTATCCTGCAATTCTCACAAACACATTAGTCCCTTAACTAGGTTTGTCGTCAATACTCCAAAACCAACTAGGGGTGGCACTAGATGCACTTACAATCTCCCCCTTTTTGGTGATTGATGACAAACTAGTTGAAGTTTTCAACGGGGAATATAATCTGTGAAATTGTAAAGAATAAGGAATTGTCTTCATAAGTTGCAAGGGCTCCCCCTGAAGATGTGCATATGAGTTAATTTGCTTTTGGAATGCAAATGCACATGGCAGGTTGTACTTGTGGAGATCCACTTCAACTTATGATGACAATCCACTATGCATGTGAAAGTATATGAAGATAATGACATGCATAATGGAAAATGGACGTCTACAGAATGAGCTAAGTGCGGAATTTATCGTCGCACATGCGGAATTTATCTTCGCAAAACAAGGTGGCAAATAAGTAGCAGACGACCATCTAGTTTAAGTGTTACAACTCATAAGAACCAAATGTAGCAAAAACGAGAGTTTTAAGCACGAAGCAAAATATAGAGCACCCGCCCATATGGACCCGCTTGAAGACTATCAACTCATATGCTTCTCCCCCTTTTGCCAGTAATTAACAAAAAGGTTTGAAGACATAGAGCCTCTACTCGTTCTCATGAGGAGTAGGTGAAGTAGCAGGGTTGTTGGTGTTGTTTGGCGGTGCAGAAGAACTTGGAGGTGCTGAAGGAGGTGGCGATGAAATAGCATCGTCTTCTTCCTCAATAATTCTGGCAGTCACTGTGGCAGCAGAGGAAGAGAACTCAGAGTCTTCAAGTGATGGAGTTCCTAGCAGCACAGCCCTTCGAGGAGGTGTGGAGTCAAACTTGAATCTCTCAGTGAAGCCATCCTCTTGAAGATCAGCTTCAGAATACATCATCGAGAGCCCTTTCCATGTGCAGCGACAGGTTTCATGGGCAACAAAAGCATTCTTGGTGGCAAGATTTCGAGTGCGATTAACATCCACCAAGAGGCTTTTCATCTGACGCTTCAGCCAGTCATGATGCCTATCCAGTTTCTGATGTAGAGCCACAAGAAGCTCTCGGTCATTGAGAACACGAGTGCGCTTCTTGGGTCTTGGAGCAGTGGCACTGTCAGTGGCTTCAGTTGAAGCAGGATGTGGTGCACGTGTAGTGCCAGCCAAAGGATACACCCGAGAAACTGCTTCAACGCCTTCAACGTTCTGAGTAAAACTCTGATGTTCTGCATTCTGAAGACTTAGAGGTTGCTTTGCAGGCTCAGAATATATGGCTTCAGTAGACATGTCCACGTCAGGCAAGAAGATCCGATGGTTGCGGGCTGAGGGCTGATACGAGATGGCGGAGTGTAGCTTGATCAGCCGCATGACCCAAGGGGCGTAGAACTTCAAACCAAACAGATCCATGCCTGATGCAGCAAGTTGGCGTATGAAGAAGTCCTGTGCATTGAAGCATTTGCCATGAAGTATATAGAAGACCAAAGTCTTCATTGCACCCTGAAGCTTGGCATTTGGAGAGTGCCCTTTGATAGGCCAGAGAGTTTGCCTAATGATGTGATAGATGGTTCTGGGCAGGTACTCAAGGTCTTCAATGAAGAACTCTGTGGGATAAGCAGCATCTTGGGGCAATGGCTTCATCATGCTGAGCATTTGACTCATATCAGGTTCTGGCCGCTGAAAGATGCTCTCAATAGCTTCAGCATGCAGCTGACAACCTTGCTCGAAGAGATCGCCAGGAGTGGGCAAGCCAGTGAGCTCAATGATGTCAAATGCATTGGCTTCGTGATGAACGTTGCCAGTCATCCACTCCAGGACCCAAGTCTTCGGATCTCTGCGGTACCCTTTGATGTGAAGTGTGGCATAGAATTGTAGTAGCAGCTCTTCATTCCAATGCTCTTCATCAGTAACAAACTGCAGCAGACCCACTTGCTTGAAGCAATCCAACGCTTCTTCTAGACAGGCCAGACCAGCTATAGCTTCAACATCAAGGCGCTTGTGTGGGAAGATGTGACCTTGGTTGTAAAGAATGCAAGAGTAATAGCTTCGCTGAGGATAGCTCCAGAACCGATCAGATGATATCCTTTCCCTTGAGTAGGGGTTCCTGGAGCTATTGAAGAACGTGTTGTCTGCCCTGAAGCCATTGATGTTGAAGGAGCCAGGTGCTGATGCAGGACCTGGAAACCTTGGCAGTCTTGGGATTGGCTTCTGGACCTGAGGCCTATGCTCAACATGATAGTTGAATTGGGGACCGGCAGCAGACTCAGGAACAGAAGTGGCGGGATCAGTGGCTTCGCTGTCTTCTGAAGCTTTTGCTGGGGAGGGCTCCATATTAGCTTCATTGTTGGTTGTGTCAGCCTCAAGATTTTCATCCTCCACTTGACTAGCTGGAGGGTCGGTCACAGGCACATTCTCCTGGAGAACTGCTTCTTGGTGGAACAGGGGAGTGGGATCTTGTGGTACTTCCTTTTCTGCGGCTGATGCAGCCGGAATGTCTTCAACAGAGACTTGAGGCCTTGGACCTTTGCGAAGCCTGCGGAACGCAGATGACACCTGTGGAGTTGGAGTGGGCTGGGCCTCATAGTCTTCTTCCTCTTGTGGGTGATCTGCCCATGAAGCATCCTGTGCAATTGGCGTCAGTGGACGACCAATGCTGATGAGTTCGCTGTTTTCAAACTGAGGAAGGACTGCATCATCTGGAATGTCTTCAGCTTCAGGAGCCTCTATGGAAGCAGGCTCATGAACTGTCAGTTGACGTTCTGCGTCAGGATGAACCATAGAAATGGGTTCAACTATCAAGGGCTCTGTGGGAGCAGCCCGAGCTTTCTTGGTCTTTCTCTTTTTCTTGGTGGGGGCAGTAGGAGAGGCTTCAGAGTGTTTCCTCTTCCTGGCTTTAGCCTCAGCAGTTCTTGTCTTCTTGAGCTCTGAAGCTGTTGACCGGCTCTTTGGCTTCGAGCCAGTCATTCTTGTTGGGAAGACAATCGAACTGCTTCTTGCCTTGGTGCATCAGGTTCAGCCGTAGCAGGCTTCTTCTTCTTCTTTGCAGCCATCCTGGGGTCGATGCCAGGACGCCCAAGTGCCTTGCGCTTCTCAGCCTCATTATAGGCTTGCACACATCTGTCAGCCAGAGTCTTCATGCGCTCACGCGAACCCTGAGCTTCTGCACGCTTCTTCACAAAGGCTTCCTTGAGCTCGTGCATCATTGTCTTGAAGTTCTTCACTTCTTGCACGTTGAGCTTGGCCATATGCTTCTTGAACCGAGCCTTTTCATAGTCAATCTTCTGCTTCAGCTCAACAATACGCTGGGTAATAGCAAGTTCTGAAGCAATGGCGCCTTGGAAGGCGACACTGAGGCCAATGGGTAGCTGCAAATCTTCAAAGCTGATGTTTGGCATGTCAAACCACTCGTCAATGAAGTTGTGGATGATGGTGACATCAAAGAGAGGCAGATCATTGAAGATTTCTGCTTCTTCTTTGCTCTTGATGAGTTGCTCAAGAGCGTCATCTGCAAGATCTTCATCACTTGACAGATCAATGTCGTCATTGCGCAGAATGGCAGCAGCTGTTAGCTCTTTACCAGTGTGAGACAGAGGCATCTTGTCCTTCTGGGGCTTGGGGACGCGTGATAAGTCTTCAGACTGCACACTGTCTTCAGGAGGTGCAGTTGCCAATGGCTTCGCCCTTGAGATTTTTGGTGAAGGGGCCGGCTTTGAAGCTTTTGGCTTCTTCAACTGCTTTGGCTTCGGCACTGCAGGAGCGTCATCAGACTCAGTGTCAGCTGCAGGCTCATTCACTGCAGTCCCTTGAACCAAGATGTAGGTGATGAGGCCTTCAAGGTTGGCGAAAGGACCGATGACATTGGGTTCTGCATGTCGTGTGCCATCTGCCCTTGGAGATGAGGGACCAGGGTTGAAGTCTAACCCAAAAGTCTTCTTGTTCTGCTTCGCAGAGTTTTGAGCAAACTGGAAGTTGTGCTTGAACATATTGTCGTCACGACACCATAGCAGTGACGACGAGTGCGCATCAGCAGGCTGTGGTCCACGGACCATGCACGGATAGAAGCCTTGAGCAATGGCTTCATCTCTGGACCTGGGTAGAAGATTCTTGAATTGGATGTCTCCCCACGGTCTCTTGATGGCGTTTTTCTCAGCATACTCCTGGGTCACAAATCTGTATTTGAACCATTGTTCTGCCCAATATCTTCGAATCCATTGGATTCGGGTCTTGCGCTGACTGTAATCCTCTTCAGGATCTGTCTTGTACATTTCTGAGAGTTCATCTGGCAGATCTCTGGAGGTCTCACCACGACGCTTTCTGCCACCCTTCCTTGCTGCTTTTTCCGAAGCCATAAACTTTAACTTGAAAGGCTTCAAGACGTGCAAAGGCTTCTAAGGTTTTCATTTGCTGGACCAATAGGAACTGGCTTCGGGAGAATTTATGTGATGCTGTAAGAATTCTGCAAATGAATGCAGACTATGAGAACCAAAGGATTCTCCCACGGAGATGTACCTGTGATAGCATTAAGGTGCGAGGGAAGGGGAAGAGGTCATATGCATTCTCAGAAGATTTTGAAGATAAATCTGTTTAGAAGACATTGACCTCATCGTGCGAAGACATTCACTCATAGATAAGAAGTTGGTTCCAGATTTGTATGAATCCACAGATCAGTACAAGTGAGGAATCTAACTACTTTGTGAAGCACAAGTGAATATACTAGGCATGTTATGAGATGCAGTATGAGAGAGATCTAGCTTGTGTGAACAGAAACTGCTTGTGGTAGAAAGGGACAGATCAATAGGATCAACGGTGTTGTAAAAAGGGAGTTTTATTTACCACACTAAGAACTGCTAGACGGAGTGGGAGATGAGGCCGAGCAGTTCACTCTTCCGTGCCCTAACTTGGCGACGGAGGACACCTACGGCGACGGCGGAGAGGACGATGTCCGCGGTCAGCATGAAGACGGTGTTGGAGAGGTCGCGGCAGCGAAGTGCTTCGTCGCCGGCGTCGTCGAGAGCTAGCGGTGGCGCTAGGGTTCGTGCGAGGGTGGAAGAAGAGATAATGACCGCTGTGAGTGTGTATTTATAGGCACAGGGGCGACACTGTGCTATTACTCAGGTGCCCCTGGCTATTCGCATCTGAGGAACACGTGGCCATTATGCGGAATTTTGGGGTTTGTTCCACGTCCCACGCACGCCTGGATTGTCGGGTGGTCGTTTCTACTTCTCCAGATTTCATGTGGAGGAAAGAGCATTGAAAACGGACTTAATGGTTGTCTCTGTATCTTCTGCTGACAGGGACGCAGAGAAGACATTTGTCAGTTTCAATAGAATGCATATGACTTGGAGAGATAGAGTTTGAGATAGAAAGCATAGAGAGATTAGGGTCCGATCACATTCACTTAGTTCAAAAGATTCAACACGAAGACATAGCTATAAGTGAATGTTGTAGAGGACAGAACACTAGTATATATATATCTATAATCAACATGGTGAAGATAATCATGAAAATATGTTGAGATCGAAGCCAAACCAAATGTGAAGACATTGCAAGGTAACGCCATGAGTGAAACACTTCAAAATAGAACGTTTGGTGGTGGCGTTACCCACCGTATAGGAAGTATTAGACCCAGACACGGCGCACAATTATCGTGGCGCTCCGAAGTCAAATTCCACATTAATGTATTCACACTTAGAATGTATGTCTTCATTGATTGAAGATATACTTTACTTCGTGTGTTGCACATCTAAGTCATCAATATGCATAAGGGTTAGGATGTGTGCCTGATCACAGGACATTTGAGGATTCCAGGATATTTAGCTCACACTGTAACTTGCAAAACCTCTTCTCATCCAAGGGCTTGGTGAAGATATCTACCAATTGCTCTTCAGTGTTGACGTGTATGATATCAATGTCTTCCTTCACAACATGATCTCTGAGAAAGTGATGACGAATTTCAATGTGCTTTGTCTTCGAGTGCTGAACTGGGTTGTTGGCAATCTTGATGGCGCTTTCGTTGTCGCAGTAAAGTGGCACTTGCTTCAGATGAATGCCATAGTCCTTGAGTGTTTGCTTCATCCACAAAAGCTGAGCGCAGCAAGATCCAGCAGCAATGTATTCAGATTCAGCAGTGGAGAGAGATACACAGTTCTGCTTCTTTGAAGACCAACATACAAGTGATCGTCCCAGAAAGTGACATGTGCCTGATGTAGACTTGCGATCAACTTTGTCACCAGCATAATCAGCATCCGAGAATCCAACCAGATCAAACTCTGAGCCCTTTGGATACCATAATCCTAGAGTTGGGGTGTGAGCCAAATATCGAAGAATTCGCTTCACAGCTAAGTGATGCGACTCCTTTGGTGCCGCTTGAAATCGAGCACACATGCAAACACTAAGCATAATATCTGGCCTAGATGCACATAGATAAAGTAAAGAACCAATCATGGAGCGGTATACCTTTTGATCGAACTCTTTACCATTGTCGTCAGGACCCAGATGATGTTTGGCTGGCATTGGTGTTGTGAAGCCTTTGCAGTCTTGCATACCGAACTTCTTCAGGCAATCTTTGAGATACTTCTCTTGAGATATGAAGATGCCATTGCGTTGTTGTCGTATTTGAAGACCAAGGAAGAACTTCAGCTCCCCCATCATGGACATCTGATATTGCTCTTGCATCATATATCCAAACTCTTCACTGTACTTCTGATTGGTGCAGCCGAAGATAATGTCATCCACATATATTTGGCACACAAATAGTTCACCATCATATGTCTTCATGAAAAGAGTGGGATCTAGGGAACCAGGTATGAAGCCTTTGCTCTTCAGGAAGTATTTGAGTGTGTCATACCAGGCCCGAGGGGCTTGTTTGAGGCCATACAGTGCCTTGTTGAGCTTGTATACCATGTCAGGATGTTTTGGATTTTCAAAGCCAGGCGGTTGTGCAACATACACTTCTTCTTCAATCTTGCCATTGAGAAAGGCACTCTTCACATCCATTTGATATAGAAGTATGTTATGATGATTTGCATAGGCCAGCAGTATGCGTATGGCTTCAAGTCTAGCCACAGGAGCAAATGTTTCATCGAAGTCAATGCCTTCCACTTGAGTATATCCTTGAGCAACGAGACGAGCTTTGTTTCTGACAACTTGACCATGCTCATCTTGCTTGTTGCGGTATATCCATTTGGTGCCTATTATATTGTGCTTCCATGGATCAGGACGCTTAACCAGTTCCCATACATTATTCAGCTCAAACTGTTGAAGCTCTTCTTGCATAGCTTGAATCCATTCAGGTTCCATGAAGGCTTCTTCAACTTTCTTGGGTTCTGATATTGAGACGAATGCGAAGTGCCCACAGAAATTTGCTAGCTGAGTTGCCCTTGAACGAGTGAGTGGACCAGGTGCATTGATGCTATCAATTATTCTTTCAATCTGCACTTCATTGGCAACGCGAGGATATACAGGGCGAAGACTTTGCTCTTGCTGTTCATTGTCGTTGTTGGAAGGAATGTCTTCAGGCTGAGCATTGTCTTCATGTTGATCCGGTGCTGAAATGATAAGTTCTTCTTCAGGATGAGCTTCAGAAGGTATAATTTCTCCAGTTCCCACTAGCTTGATTGATTCACGGGATGGAACTTCATCTAGCACATCTGGCAGCTGCTCTCTTTGTGAACCGTTGGTCTCATCGAACCGCACATCCACTGTTTCAATCACTTTGTAATGAAAGAGATTGAAGACTCTGTAGGAGTGCGAATCCTTTCCATATCCAAGCATAAAACCCTCATGTGCTTTTGGTGCAAATTTTGAGGTGTGATGTGGGTCCTTGATCCAGCACCTTGCGCCAAATACTCTGAAGTAACTGACATTTGGCTTTTTGCCAGTAAGGAGCTCATAAGATGTCTTGTTCAGTAGCTTGTGAAGATAAACACGATTGATTGTATGGCATGCAGTATCAATGGCTTCGGGCCAGAATTTTCTTGGGGTCTTGTATTCATCTAGCATCGTTCTGGCCATCTCAATTAGTGTTCTGTTCTTGCGTTCGACGACGCCATTCTGCTGTGGCGTGTACGGGGCTGAGAATTCATGAGTGATGCCCAAGGTATCAAGATATGTGTCAAGGCCAGTGTTCTTGAATTCAGTGCCATTGTCACTTCTGATGTGCTTTATCTTGGCGCCAAAATTGTTCATAGCTCGATTGGCGAAGCGTCTGAAGACATCCTGCACTTCAGTCTTGTAAAGGATTATGTGCACCCAAGTATATCTAGAATAATCATCAACAATAACGAAGCCATAGAGGCAAGCAGTAGTATTTAGAGTTGAGTAATGAGTGTGACCGAAAAGATCCATGTGAAGCAGTTCAAAGGGTCGAGTAGTAGTCATGATTGTTTTCAAGGGATGTTTGGCCCTCGTCATCTTCCCTGCTTCACAGGCACCGCATAAGTGGTCTTTCTTGAACTTGACGCCCTCGATGCCTATGACATGCTTCTTCTTTGCAAGGGTGTGGAGGTTCCTCATGCCAGCATGTCCAAGCCTCTGATGCTAGAGCCAGCATTCTGAAGCCTTTGCTAGAAGACATACTGCAAGCTGTGGCCCTGCTGAGAAATCTACCACGTACAAATCATCTTTTCGATACCCTTCAAACACTAGAGACTTGTCAGATTCCATTAGTACAAGGCAACGATATTTTCCAAACATTACGATCATGTTCAAATCGCAAAGCATTGAGATAGGCATTAAGTTGAAGCCAAGGGATTCAACAAGAATGACTTTATCCATGTGTTGATCCCTTGAGATTGCAACTCTACCTAGACCCAATACCTTGCTTTTACCAGTGTCAGCAAATGTGATGTGGCTCTTGTCAGATGGACGTAAGGTTGAGTCCATAAGAGGACTTCTTTTGCCAGTCATGTGATTTGTACACCCACTGTCAATAATCCATTCTGAAGACGCTGGTGTCGTACCCTACAGTGCAGTTAGGGGGATAGGCTTCACCAAGAGCATTGTGAAGCAAAAACATTTGACGAACCAGTGGGTTATGAAAGCTTAGATCCAGGTTAGGACTATTAGGGAGAGTAGCAAGCGATTCAGGTACGAAGTACATAGTAAGACCATTTGGGCATTTGATCTTGCGCCCTACAAGATGTTTAAGGTCCCCAGCAATAGCGTCAGACGATTTTGGTTTTCTACTGGAGACCTTTCCCTGCAAAACAGAGTTAAGCCTTCTTAACCACCCACATCTTCAAGGGTGGCTTAGAAGCAATAAGTCTAAGTGCAGCATCTGAGAATTTTGGCTTTGAAGCCTTAGCAAACAGTCTTGCAGGCGGACAATAGTACTCATAAGAATAAGCAGAATAGTTCTTGGTCTTATGAACATGTCGGTTTGATGAACCGCTCTCATATTCATATGCCTGAGTGTGATTTCCCTGCAAAACATTTGCGTTAGTACGACTCAGGTGAGTCCTCTATCTATATGAAGCCTTTGGACCGTATGAAGCCTTTGGTCTGAGGTTTGTCTTCTTCACGTGAGGTGTCATGATGACATTCACAGGAAGACTCTCCAGACACCTTTTCGGGACCCAGATCTTCTTCATAGGCGGTCCATTCCTGCAGTTAGTACCAATGTACCTGGAAAATACTTCACCATTCTGATTCTTAAACAGTATATAGTTTGCATCAAAGGATTCATCAATGATAATGGGGTTAGCACAAGTGAAGCCAGATAGATTGGATGGATCTGCTGAAGGTTCCTTTGCAGCAACCCACATGGTTTTGGGGTACTGCTCAGGTTTCCAGTAAGAGCCATCTGCATTCATTTTCCTTACGAACCCTACACCCTCTTTCCTAGGGGTTCGGTTCAGAATCTGCTTTTTCAGGACATCACATAGCGTCTGATGCCCTTTAAGACTTTTGTACATCCCTATTTCAAGCAATGTCTTCAACCTAGCATTCTCATCAGCAATAGCGGTGGTATCCTCAGTAGAGGGGTTAGTTACCACATCAACAATTGAAGATATTGCAACAGCAGTAGCAGTAGAGCATTCAGCAATAGAAGTAGCATTATCACGCTCAATGCATTTAAGACATGGTGGTTCAAATCCTTCCTGAGCAGGACTGATCTGTTTGGCGTGAAGTGACTCGTTTTCCGTTTGAAGATCTTCATGAACCGCTCTCAATTTCTCAAGATCTTACTTCCTTTGAAGATAATCATAGGAAAGCTTTTCATGAGTTGTTGAGAGAGTTTCATGAAGACTTTCAAGTTCCTGATACTTAACGTGAAGATTTTTTATGTCTTCAATTAAGGATTCAGATCGAGTCATTTCAGCACCTAACAGATCATCGTTTCTATCTAACAGTTTTTGAATATGTTCCATAGCTTTCTGTTGTTCAGTTGCAATTTTAGCAAGTGTTTTGTAGCTAGGTTTTGAACCACAATCGGAGTCATCGTCACTAGATGTTTGATAGTGAGTAGTGCGTGTGTTTACCTTGGCACCGTGTGCCATGAAGCAGTAGGAAGGAGCGGAGTAGTCCTTGTCATTTGCATCGGTGTCGGTGATGAAGTCATTGTCTTTAGTGTTGAAGATGGACTTGGCAACGTATGCTGTAGCCAGACTTGCGACGCCTGAGTCGGATTCCTCCTCAGACTCCACCTCCGCCTCCTCAGAAGCAGACTCCTCCTCTGAATCCATTTCCTTGCCAACAAACGCACGTGCCTTGCCAGATGAGCTCTTCTTGTGTGATGAAGACTTTGAGGAAGACTTGGAAGAAGACTTTGAGTATTTCTTCTTCTTCTTCTTGTCGTCAGAGTCATATTCCTTGCTCTTCTTCTTCTTTTTGTTCTCATTGTCCCACTGTGGACACTCAGAGATGAAGTGGCCAAGTTTCTTGCACTTGTGACATGTTTTCCTCTTGTAGTCATGAGCAGGAGCTTCATCATTCCTTGAACTTGATCGGGAAGACTTTCTGAAGCCTTTCTTCTTGGTGAATTTTTGGAACTTCTTGACAAGCATAGCAAGTTCCCTTCCAATGTCTTCAGGATCATCAGAGCTGCTGTCAGATTCTTCTTCAGATGAGGAGACAGCTTTTGCCTTTAAGGCACGAGTTCGCCCATAGTTTGGACCGTAGATATCTCTTTTCTCCGAAAGCTGAAACTCATGTGTGTTGAGCCCCTCAAGTATGTCAGACGGATCGAGTGTCTTGAAATCAGGACGTTCTTGAATCATCAGGGCTAGGATGTCAAACGAACTATCAAGTGATCTCAGCAGCGTCTTGACGACTTCATGTTTGGTAATCTCAGTGGCGCCGAGGGCTTGAAGCTCATTTGTGATGTCAGTGAGTCGGTCAAATGTGTGCTGGACATTCTCATTGTCATTTCGCTTGAAGCGGTTGAAGAGGTTGCGAAGGACACTGATTCTCTGATATCTCTGGGTTTAGATGCCTTCATTGACCTTGGAGAGCCAGTCCCAGACCAGCTTGGATGTCTTCAAAGCACTCACACGGCCATACTATCCTTTGGTCAAATGACCATAGATGATATTCTTGGCAGTAGAGTCCAGTTGAACGAATTTCTTGACATCAGCAGCAGTGACACCTTCTCCAGCCTTGGGAACGCCGTTCTCGACGACATACCATAGGTCGACGTCAATGGCTTCAAGATGCATGCGCATCTTATTCTTCCAGTAGGGATATTCAGTTCCATCGAAGACGGGGCACGCAGCGGAGACTTTAATTATCCCTGCAGTCGACATAGCTAAAACTCCAGATGGTTAAACCGAATCACACAGAACAAGGGAGCACCTTGCTCTGATACCAATTGAAAGTGCGTTATATCGACTAGAGGGGGTGAATAGGCAATTTTTATGAAAGTCTTCAGAACATAGAAGTTTTGAAGACAAACGATAAAATTAAACCTATTACCATGCAGCGGAAGGTAGCCTACACTAGGCAAACCATAGTCAAGTATTCAATGAAGTGAAAGCACAAAGACTAATAGCAGCTAGGTAGTAAGGATCAGGTAGGAAGATATTGTGAAGCCAAACAGAACACGCAGTCACTCAGTGAAGACAAATGATAGTGCAAACATACAATGACTTCACAAGGAGTAACAGTAAGTAAAGGGAAGTGAAGATGAAACCAGTGACTCGTTGAAGACAATGATTTGTTGGACCAATTCCAGTTGCTGTGACAACTGTATGTATGGTTGGAGCGGCTAGGTATTTAAACCTTAGGACACACAGTCCCGGACACCCAGTCCTGAACACGCAGCTCAGGACACCCAGTCCTCACCGTATTCTCCTTGAGCTAAGGTCACATAGACCTCGCCCAATCACTCTGGTAAGTCTTCAAGGTAGACTCCCAAACCTTCACAGACTTCGTTCACCGGCAATCCACAATGTCTCTTGGATGCTCAGAACGCGACGCCTAACCGGCTGGAGGATGCACAGTCCTCAAGTGTAATAAGTCTTCAGATCACACTGACAAGAAGACTTAAGTGATGCCCAATTCTCTCTGGCTCTGGTGGTTAGGGCTTTATCCTCGCAAGGAATTCTCTCTCAAAGGCTTCGAGGTGGGTTGCTCTCAAACGACAAAAGCCGTACTTTCAATCTGAGTAGCCAACCGTTTATGGCTGTAGGGGGTGGGCTATTTATAGCCACTTGGCAACCCGACCTGATTTGTCCGAAATGACCCTGGGTCACTAAGGAACTAACACGTGTCCCGACGGTCAGATTTCAAACTCACACGGCAACTTTACTTGGGCTATAAGCAAAACTGACTTGTCCGACTCTGGACAAGATTCGCTCTCATAGTCTTCACTCGAAGACATAGGTTTTGGTTTAGGCATCACTTTAGTCATTCTGACTGGTTCTCTTGGACCCCACTTAACAGTACGGTGGTTCCTATGACTCAACACAAAAGAAAAAGAACTACAAAAGATCTAAGTCTTCGAGCTCCATAGGCTTCATATAGTGTCTTCTCTTGTCATAGTCTTCAATGTGAATATCTTCATATACCACCTTTGACTTCAATGTCTTCATACATTTTTAGGGGTCATCTCTGGTAGTAAAACCGAATCAATGAGGGACTTCTACCTGTGTTATCCTGCAATTCTCACAAACACATTAGTCCCTCAACTAGGTTTGTCGTCAATACTCCAAAACCAACTAGGGGTGGCACTAGATGCACTTACAGAGGGTTTAGTCCGTAGGGACAACAACAATCATACCATAGGCTAGCTTCAGGGTTTAGCCTCTCTGATCTCGTGGTAGATCAACTCTTGTACTACTCATATTATCAAGAACAATCAAGCAGGACATAGGGTATTACCTCCATCAAGAGGGCCCGAACCTGGGTAAACATCGTGTCCCCTGCCTCCTGTTACCATCCGCCTAGACGCACAGTTCGGGACCCCCTACCCGAGATCCGCCGGTTTTGACACCGACACTCATGCTCCAACTTCGTTACATAACGGTTCACCATACGTGCATGCTATGGGAATCACAAACCTCAACACAAGTATTTCTACTAATCCACAACTACCCACTAGCATGACTCTAATATCACCATCTTTATATCGCAAAACTATTGCAAGGAATCAAACACATCATATTCAGTGATCTACAAGTTTTATGTAGGATTTTATGACTAACCATGTGAATGACCAATTCCTGTCATCTCTCTAAGTAGATATAAGTGAAGCAAGAGAGTTTAATTCTTTCTACAAAAGATATGCCCATGCTCTAACAAATCTAAGTGAAGCAAAAGAGCATTCTACAAATGGCGGTTGTCTATGTAAAGAGAAACAGGCAATCCAAACTTCAAATGATATAAGCAAAGCACATGAAGCATTCTATAAGGCCATACTCAAAAGATATAAGTGAAGTGCAATGAGAATTCTATAAATAAACCAAGGACTATCTCATAATAGCATGGTGCATAAAAAGAAAAATGAAAACTAAATGCAAAAGACGCTCCAAGATTGCACATATCGCATGAACGAAACAAATCCGAAAACATACCGATACTTGTTGAAGAAAGAGGGGATGCCTTCCGGGGCATCCCAAAGCTTAGACGCTTGAGTCTCCTTGAATATTTACTTGGGGTGCCTCAGGCATCCCCAAGCTTGAGCTCTTGCCTCTCTTCCTTCTTCTCACATCGAGACCTTCTCGATCATCTAACACTTCATCCACACAAAACTTCAACAAAAAACTCGGTAAGATCCGTTAGTATAATGAAGCGAATCACTACTCTAAGTACTGTTGCAAACCAATTAATATTTTGTTTTTGAATTGTGTATACTTTAATATTACTTTTCCATGGATTAATCCACTAATATAAATTGATAGTTTCATCAAAACAAGCAAACTATGCATCAAAAACAGAATCTGTCTAAAACAGAACAGTATGTAATAATCTGAACATTCACCATACTTATGATACTTGCAAAATTCTACCAAAATTAGGACAAATAAAAAATTCGTATAGTAATACACTTCAAAAAGAATCAGAACCATTTGACATTCCAGCAAAAAATGTAAAATCGCGCACTACAGCCAAAGTTTCTGTCCTGCACCGTACAAACCATCAAGCAAATGTAAACATCCTAAAGGAAAACCTTGGCACATTATTTTTATAATACAAGGAATTGTACAAGGGGGTAATTATTTTTATTGAAAAGTTTCTGTAATCAAGATTCACAAAGTTTCCGTGAGCATGAACAAAGTTCAAGGCTAGCTCCCACTTCAACAATGCTTGTCTTTCTCACTTTCGCTTTCCTTTTTGAAAAAGTTCTGGGTTCCCATCTTTATTTTTGTTGTTTTTAAACTATATGAAAGCACTCAACAGAAATAAATGACTCTCTAAAACTTCCTGGTTGTCTCCCTGGCAGCGCTTTCTTTAAAGCCATTAAGCTAGGCATATAGTGCTCAAGTAATGAATCCACCCGGATCCCAAGGTATATCAAAGCCAATTTTAATTAGCAATGATTTGTAATTTAGTAGTGAGCACAAAGTAACATATATCATGTAATGACGAAGTCTAACTCTCTTCCTATGCATCGGCATGTCATAAAAGAACAATTCATGCACACATAGTAAAGGCCAATGCATAGTATAAACAATTTCTTGCAATTTTATCATATTGGAAACATAGAGAGGTGGAGATATAGTTCCTCTCTCATAATAATTGCAAGTAGGAGCAGCAAGAACATGCATATTATATTCATCAAAATCATCATGTGCAACGGTAAAAGGCAACCCATCAATATATTCCTTAATAAGAGCAAACTTCTCTGATATTGTGTAGTTTGGAGAATTCAAAAAGATAATAGGACTATCATGTGTGGGTGCAATAGCAACAATTTCATGTTTAACATAAGGAACTATATCAAGTTCATCTCCATAAGCATAATTCATATTGGCATCTTGGCCACAAGCATAGCAAGCATCATCAAAAAGGGATATTTCAAAAGAATCAACGGGATCATAACAATCATCATAGCAATCATCCTTCAGTAAGCACGAAGGGAAATTAAACAATGTATGAGTTGAAGAGTTACTCTCATTAGAAGGTGGGCATGGGTAGCTAATCCGCTCTTCCTCCTTTAGTTCTCCGCTCTCCTCCTTATCTTTTTCATCCAATGAGCTCACAGTTTCATCAATTTCTTCTTCCATAGACTCCTGCAAAATATTAGTCTCTTCTTGGACAACGGAGACTTTCTCAATAAGCGCATTAATATAGGAATTGTATTCATAATTATCATAGCAATATTTTAAGATAGCTAAATTTTCAGGCCTATAAACATCATCATCATAAGCTTCATGATTTTCAAACAAAGATTCAATTTCATAAGCACCCTTAAAAGCAACAAATTCTTCTATTTGTTCCACATCATAGTAATCATATATACCATTAGCATAAGAAGCTAAGGTTTCATTATCATTAAATTCACATAAAAAGGGAAGGTATGGTGCCTTCACCTTAGAGCAACAAGTATAATCATATCTCAAGCATAGTTGCCTAGCATACCAATTCAATATATGAATTTGATCCCATAATAGTTTCCCTTTTTGTGTCAAGCGGTAATCCCTAAAGTATTCATGTTGATCCAACGTTACTCCCATTACATAATTGAATGGGGTTTCTCAGGATTATTAAAGTAGTACATAATATTTTTCACATAACCAGCATCGAGGGTTTTAGGAGGTTCCCCATCTCCATGAGTAGCAAGTACACCTAATTTTTTTGGTATTTCGTGTTCCATATCCATAACTAAAGATAGAGAACAACTAAGAACAACAAATAAAAATTACTTAGTGATAAAGCAAACAAGCACACACGAGAATATTCACCCCATGCTATTGCTCCCTGGCAACGACGCCAGAAAAAGGTCTTGATAACCCACAAGTATAGGGGATCACAACAGTTTTTGATAAGTAACAGTGTCGAACCCAACGAGGAGCTAAAGGTAGAACAAATATTCCCTCAAGTTCTATCGACCACCGATACAACTCTACGCACGCTTGACATTCGCTTTACCTAGAACAAGTATGAAGCTAGAAGTACTTTGTAGGTGTTGTTGGATAGGTTTGCAAGATAATAGAGAGCAAGTAAATAAAAAGTAGGGGCTGTTGTAAGTAAAGAAGCAATAAAGTAAATATAGCGAGTGTGGAAAAGTGGTGGTAGGAGTTGCAAAATTGCCCCTTAAGCAATTGACTACTTTACTAGACCGATAACAAGTATTATGTGGGAGAGGCCACTACTAGCATGTCATCCCTGACTTGGAATTCTATGCACTTATGATTGGAACTATTAGCAAGCATCTGCAACTACTAATGTTCATTAAGGTAAAACCCAACCATAGCATTAAGATATATTGGTCCCCCTTCAATCCCGTATGCATCAATTTCTATGCTAGGTTGATGCTTCTGTCACTCTTGCCCTCCAATGCATAGTCCTATCAACGTACAACTAACCCTAGGGTGTGATCCACGCGCACAATCATATGATGGGCACCAAAGGACAACAACATAACCATAAGCAAATTAAATCAATCATAGAAATTCATCAACCACCGATAGGACAACGGAAATCTACTCAGACATCATAGGATGGCAACACATCATTGGATAATAATATTAAGCATAAAGCACCATGTTAAAGTAGAGGGTATAATGGGTTGCAGGAGAGTGGACCGCTGTAGATAGAGGGGGGAGGTGATGGAGATGTTGGTGAAGATGGCGGAGGTGTTGGTGTAGATCGCGGTGATGATGATGGCCCCCAGTGGCACATCGGTGCCACCGGAAGCGAGGGGGAGAGAGCCCCCCTTCTTCTTCTTCTTCCTTGACCTCCTCCCTAGATGGGAGAAGGGTTTCCCCTCTGGTCCATGGCCTCCATGGCGTGGGAGGGGCGAGAGCCCCTCCGAGATTGGATCTGTCTCTCTCTGTTTCTGCGTTCTCAGATTCTTCCTTGTCATCGTTTCTTATATTCCCGGAGATCCGTAACTCCGATTGGGCTGAAATTTTGACACGATCTCTATCCAGAAATTAGCTTTCTTGCGGCGAAAGAAGGGCACTAACCGCCTTACGGGTGGCCCACGAGGGTCAGGAGCGCGCCCCCTGCCTCGTGGCCACCTCGGGCACCGTCTCACGTGGAGTTTTCTTCCCAAAAATCATATATATTCCAAAAAAATCTCCGTCAGTTTTTATCCCGTTTGGACTCCGTTTGATATGGATATTCTGCGAAACAAAAAACATGCAACAAACATGAACTGGGCACTGGATCAATATGTTAGTCCCAAAAATAGTATAAAAAGTTTCCAAAAGTATATGAAAGTTGTAGAATATTGGCATGGAACAATCAAAAATTATAGATACGACGGAGATGTATCATATATCGAGCAATTTCTTGCTTCATATTAGACCACCAGTACTTCTGACGGATGTCTAAATACATCTCGGTACTTCCCGGATGAATAGAGAGAGGGGTATCATGCGCTTCTTTCATCACCTTCTCTGTCATAAGCTTGAACTGGGGTACGACAATGAGATCTCTGAAGTATAAGGTTCCATATTCACCAAGTGAGAAATCTCTGGATTTCTCTAAGGCAAGATCCTTTTTCATCAAATCCACGTGAGCATCTTTGGCTTGAGCAGACTTAATTGCTTTCAGTAGAGTTGGTTCCAGGACAAGGTGTAACGCCCCGAGACCGATGTGCCAGGTGTCCTCCAATTATTCGCTGTTGTTGCCTTGTCTTTGCTTGCGTTTCATGCATGTCATATCATGTCATCATGTGCATTTCATTTGCATACATGTTCGTCTCATGCATCCGAGCATTTTCCCCGTTGTCCGTTTTGCAGTCCGGTGCCCCTATGTCACCCGGTGTCCCTTTCTACCTCTTTTCGTGTGCGGGTGTTAAACGTTTTCGGATTGGACCGAGACTTGTCATGCGGCCTTGGTTTACTGCCTGTAGACCGCCTATCAAGTTTCGTGCCATTTGGACTTTGTTTGATACTCCAACGGTTAACCGAGGGACCGAAAAGGCCTCGTGTGTGTTGCAGCCCAACACCCTTCTAATTTGGCCCAAAACCCACCTAAACCTCCTCCATCATCTCGGTCGTTCGATCACGATCGCGTGGCCGCAAACCACACCTCATTTGGACTCTCCTAGCTCCCTCTACCTATATATTTGTGTCTCCCTCCGAAATTCGCAGTCTAACCCTAGTCTACCTCCTCCACCGCGCATCCGGACGCGTCCTCGCCATGCTGGACATGTCCACCGCGCCCGGCCAATCAACGGCCGCCACGTCAGCTCGCGCCACCGCCCCGGGCCACTCACAGCGCGCCACATCAGCCTCGCCCGCGCCCACTTCGCCGCGGCCCGCGGAGCCCATCGCGGGCC